>NW_026880145.1:0-29902 GCF_032173495.1 Musca vetustissima
TTGAGATGATATTTAGGGGGTGCAATAAACCGACAACTTTATTTATATCAAATTTTCCAGTCGTTCTAGAGAGAACAGCCGTTTTAAGTATATGGTTCTCAAGAACGATTGTTTAGATGACGATCGGTCAATTCAACCAAAACTTAAAATTACCAAATTTTTTTTTTATATTCATCTCGTGAAAACAAATCGGAAAAATATACCAGCGCCAAATTAGTGACCTGGTCAAATTTCGTTCAATTAAGTTCATAAATGCGGCGTGTATTTTGTAAACAAGAATACATGAACAGACAGATGGACAGACAGACGAATATGCATAAATTGACTTAAAAAGTGATTCTGTGTATATTCTATAACATGTGTCTCGATTCCTTTTGCCTGTTACAAACATATTCACAAAGTCATAATACCTTCTGGCAGGGACGTACGCATGGGGGTTTCACAGTTTGTCCGAGTCTACTGGAAATCTTGAGCGGTAATACCATCAGCTTGGTCTTCCCGCCATTTACTGTCAGTTCTACTTTGGAAGACTCCTTCTCAATTCATTCAAATCTGGTTGTTGTGTCAGTTAAAGTTATCCTGCAGGGCCGTATTGTCGACGAATAGGTGGAATGTGTCGATGTATTTTTCGTGGCTCGGTTCCAGGATTTGGCGCGGTGTGAAAATCTGGTCTATAGTAGATTTGCCAGGTTTGCCAGCATTGATAAGATCTAATAATATCATTGACCCACCTCAGATAGGCATAGCCCCTCATTAATAATAACTTCCAATTTTTGGTATTTCCTGCAAAATGTTATCAATATTGGTCCCCTTTTAGGAAGGCGTATAACTTTGTCCTCTAAATAACATAATTTTTGAGGATTAGGAGATATTATTCATTACATTATAAGTCGCGACAGTGCATTGAGAAATTCCATTACAAATACTTTACAATACCCTATGGTGGAATTTCTAGGAAAAATTGCTAATCAAAAGAAACTGCAACTTAGTATTTCTAGCCATCAGTAGTTTCCAAATATCATTATAGAATAGATTGTTTGCATCGTTCAGTTATTTGTAATATCCCCTATATAAAGACCCCGCCCTTTTTGAAAGCTAATACAAAATCTGAACCTATTTCAAGGGTTCGCCCTTGGGCCAAACAAATGAGCTGTTTACAATAATACATGGGCAGACAATAATACATGGAATTCATGCATAAATCGATTTATTATATATCTTCAAAAGTTATATGAGTCTATCTCGTTTCATTTTGCATGTTACAAACATAGTATATCTACTATAAAGGCCATTTTGTCATTGTTTCTACCCAAGTTGCTGTATTTTTGAACCAGTGAGCGGAGCAGTATAGTCGGACGGGGCCGACCATAGTATACCCTACACAACTATCACGGAACTCTAACTTTCTGCTGATGTCCATTTCGAGCCTGGGCAATATTTCTGATATTTACACCTCCTTGCCGATTAGAGATCAACAGCACCTTTTCCTTACACTGACATATTTTCCGAATATTACAAATATTCAGTCCTTCTAATTACTTGTCCATATTTCCTTCACCGTGGGTTGTGTTGTGACGTTCGGCTTTCAATTGTGGCCTATAGATTGACTCGAAAAAAAAAACACAAAAAATTATGTTTTCGGTATATTTCATTTCAAAATGATTATGTGATCATCACCAAAAATTATAGGCGTTGTCCTTGACCATAACGTGAATCTCATGGAAAATTTCAAAGCGGTCAGCGCTATAATTCCCTCCTTTAGTGTGGTAATGGGTTATTAAATAATATCTCAGTATGTAAGCACCCGTAAATATTTATGTGTAACTCCCACATTCGGATACGTACGACCATATAATTGGTATCAAATTAAAGGTCAATTATAATTTGTCTGATTTTCTGGTCGCTCCAGATGCCGCAATTATGGTCCAAACATAGAGAAGGGGATCGGGCCAAACAATAAGCATGCCTGATTTGATAAAAATCGGTCAATATTTAGTGGGTCAATTGGGCCCTGACTTTTGTGTTAACCCCAGAAGTTGATAGTATATCCAAGAGGCGTGGTTAACCTTTAAATTGATACCAATTATAGTGTCGTATGTACCCCATTCCCACACTAGAGGACGGAAATATAGCACTGATCGCTTTGAAATTTCCCATGAGATTCCAGTTATGGTCAAGGTCAACGATTATAATTTTCGGTGATAATCAGATACTAATTTTGGGATGAAGTGGACCGAAAACTTAATTTGTTGGTGTTTTTTTTCGAGTCGATCTATAGGCCACAATTGAAAGTCCAACATCACAACACAACTCACGGTGAAGGTAATCTGGAGAAGTAATTAGAAGAACTGTACTAAATGGTAATTAGTAATAGTTGTTGACATCAAGAGGGTGCAAATATCGCGAAATATTGCCCATGCTCAGAATATAGAACTACCGAGACTTATATTTTCGTGGAAGTCGTGTAGGGCATAATATACTGCTCCGCTCACTGGTTTTGTCTTAGATTTAAAATTTCTTGTCTATGGTATGTATGTGAATAAATCACTAAAAAAAATCGAAGTCAGCAACGAATAATTCGTCTATATGTGATTCAAATATATACTGTTAAAATTAGATCTTTATTAGTCAGCCACCCTAAACCACCCACCATACCCATAATAAACCCCAGATGCAATTGCACACTTCAACATTTAAGAAAATTATCAATTAAATTCACGATTACAAAATTATTTCTGGTATCATTTGGCATTAAATTGTTTAAATGACATGAACAGACACACCCCCACCCACTGAGGAAGGAAGCCCATGTGCGACGATAATTCATATATCTTTAAAATTTGACACATTTTCCCCTCAAGTAGAAACACTTACGCTTTTAACACCTCCGTCCCACGATGGCAGCCGTTATTTTGATTTCATCCAAGCCTTGTTAAAGATACTTTTAGTTTCATAAAAATTAGGCAATTAACTTTGACTTACTTCTTAGGAAAAATTGAAGCCAGGATGGAATCCACCCACTTATAATGTTGAATACAAGGCCAATGACTCGCTGGATGATAGGTATGTATGCATGTATATTCAGTTGCCACTTAAGACAACGAAAAACGCTTGACTCCACTCAAGACGAAGAAGCACGCGTACACTATAAACAACAGCTGTAGCTGCTTGCCTTAAAGTGACACGGCGACAGTCACGTGTCGCAGCAACCTAGGCTGATACAAGCACAAGACAAAGAAACCTAAAATAATATCGACAGAAATTATAGAGCTACCACCACCAACACTAATAATATGCATACTCACACACACAGTGATACCATACTGGGGTGGTCCAAACACCCCAAAAAGTGTTGACTAACATAAAAGACGCTCTCCCTCGCGCTACAGTCCCCCGGTTATCCCCATCAAATATTTAGCCAAGAACACGTAATGATGCAATGTTTTTTAACCCAGAAGTCAAAGAAAATTTAAATAAGCGTGAAATTACACAACTAGAGATGGAAACACAGTTTATGCCTTAAAAACGTCTCCAACATCGTGCCCCCCTCTCAGTCATTCCTTCATCGGTTTGCCTCAAGGATATTAAACGTTTACGACAATTTTCAATTATAAATAAAAATAAATATGTTTGCTGATGTTGTTGTTGCTGCTGGTGGTATGTTATGATGGCAGTAACATCTATAGCGGAAAGTGGATCAAGGTCTTTATGAACAGAGACCGGGAATCCCCATATATATGTTTGTACTCGTATGTATGTACCCCATGCGGTATGTATCATCAGCCAGTCAGCCAGCCATAAGCATTTGATATCGATAAAACATTTAAATTGGAACAGCCAAAGTACTTTAAATGGGAATAAGGACCAGCCGAGCTATAAACGAACGAACGACAGTCAGCTCCAGGAAAAATCCACAATCATGTCATGGCAAAAAAGGGCACCGTATAAGTGGATGCACACGCGCCAACCATTCATTTTTATCACAGCCCACAGTCTTGCATATGCAATGAAATGTACTACTCGGTACTTCATGTATGTACTTCACTTTGACAATAAGGGGGAGAAGGTCCTTAAAAATAGCACAAATACTAACACACACATACATGCATCGGAATACATATGTATGCATGGATGTGTGGAGTAGTTCCTTTGGCGTTATTCAATGTGTAAATGTGGCATAAAATGATGTCATTGATAAGGAGAAGTTTGTGAAGAAGTCAAAGTAGAGTAACGTTATTCAGCATAACGAGTACTTGTAGACATTACCTTCTGCATAATGTGGCACTTTTATGTACGTGAAGTATAATTCGCATTCGTATTTTTGTTGTCTTTAATTTTCTCCCTTTTATCGATAGGGTTGACATAATGCTATTGAGATACATACCATTCGGATGAATTGAACAGGAAGTCATTAAGGAAGAAGTATGGAAATAGGATAGGCCGAATATGGTACACACATTTCGTTGTATATATGCAATATATAATATGACAATATTCAATATAATATATAATATGACAATATTCAATATAATTATATGAGAGTTATAATAATTTCATTAAGAACATTATATATTGAAATAAATATGAAAGCTTGCAGAGAATACCAGGTCTACAATAAAGGGTGATTTTTAATAATACAGTCGATATTTTGATAATACGCGTTAATAAACCAAATTGGTGCATTTTTTTTATACCCTCCACCATAAGGTGGAGTTTAAATTAAACTTCCCATTCCGTGAGCAACACCTCGAAATGTTCACCGGAGAATCCATAATGTATATGGGAGAGGGGGTCACCTTTAAACATTTTTTTTCTTTCAAGCCTCATAAAATTTTTAATTTTTTTTTTTTGTTTTTTTATAAATTTTAACTAATAGGTGAACATTTAACCTTAACACTGAATATACAAATGACATACTTTAAGTTCTATTAAAATATTTTATTACTGTTTTACTGTATTACTGTATGTTCATCATATGTATCCTAACAATTTAATGTCAATGTCCCTTCGAGGAAAATTAAGCGAATTTAAATATGAGATCTTTATATATAACTAAACCGAATTTGAATTTATTTAGATTCGGGCAGATTTAGAGTCCTTTGCGTACAATGGGACAAATTTATTGATATCGATTTATAGCAAACCGCAAACACGCTATTCGGTATGTCGCATAATTCAAAATTTTAATTTTTTAATCCAAATCAGACACCAGTTCCAAATATATATGGAAGCTATGTCTGCATCTGCATCACTTTCAACAAAACGCAATAATGTCATTCTAGTCTCAATTTGATACGTAGTGAAAAATATAGTGTCAATTGGACAAACATTAGGAGTTTGATGCACCATTTACCTAAAATCGCACGAAAATATATATGTGAGAGATGTATGTAAATCTGAACCGATTTCAACGGCTCTTGCAAGAGATTCATTTATTTTAACATCAAACATGGTCTAAAGTGACAAACATTAGGTCTAAAGTGCACAATTTAAATTAAATCGGAAGAAAATTTATATGGGAGTTATATACAAATCTGCACCTATATTCACGAAACTTAATACTCATGATTCTACACTTAATTGAGTACGCTATGCCAAATTTCGTACAAATCTATAGACATATAGGGACTTTAGTATACCATTTACATTAAATTGGACTAAAATATATATGGGAGCTATATCTACAACTTAAACCGTTTTTACTACACTTAGCACACATCATTCTAGACTTAATTATATTCCCTGTGTCAAATTTCTTGCAAATCGAAAGATATATAGGGATTTTGGTGCATCATTTAAATTCAATCGGACCAAAATATATATGGGAGCTATATCTAAACATGAACCGAATTTTCCCAATTTCAATAGGGTACGTCCTTGGGAGAAATAAATGAGCTGTGCCAAATTTCATCCAATTCGGATCATAAATGCGACCTGTACTTTGTTTACAATTTAACGTGGACAGACAGACGGGCGGACGGATATGCATAAATCGACTTAGTTAGTGATTCGATGCATATTCTTAAACGGAACCATGTGTATATATCGTTTCCTTTTGCCTGTCACAAACATATGCACAAAGACATAATACACTGTACCACAGTGTGGTGAAGGGTATAAAAATGCGGATTGTATGGAGACTACCCTAAGAGGGAAAAAATATTAATAATTTTTGGCAAGGAGATTTGTTACCACATACGACTACAAGAACCAAATTACAAAGAATTTGGATGAAAAACGCGTTCAAGAGCCCAAAATACCGAAAATTTGGGCTACCCTTATATCCGAAAAATTGACCTATATTTATAAATTTTGTGGGGAGATTTGCTACCTAATAAGAACGCAAAGTACCAAATTTCAGCGAATTCGGTTGAATAACGAGCTCAAGAACCTCAAAATTCCGAAAATTTGATGCATTACAGACGGAAAAAACAAAACTAATCTATGGTGGAAGGTGTAAAAAAATCGATTGTATGAAATATGCACACAACAATGTTTTACAAAAAAAATTAATATCCTGTGTTTCCGAAATGGAATGTAGCAACTGAAGAATCATGTAGAAGCATAATAGATAACGACACATTATGAGAAAAATGAACATTAGATAGTTCACAAAAACACCTTGATCAGGACCACTCATATCTCTTGAGATTATTTAGGATTAAAGGTGTCATTACTATAGTCCCATTTAACATTTTTTTAATTGTTTCCAAAAGTGTTTTTATACATTGGGGAGAGATGTTACTACCTCATTTACTTCTCAGACCTACAGAATCTATATACAAAATTTCATCAAAATCGGTTAAGCCGTTTCGGAGGAGTATTTATAGAACAGAGTGACAGTGGATATTTTAGTTTTAAAATAGAATTTATGATTTTGAAGAACAAATCTCGGGCGTTATTTGGGTTAAGATCACAAACAACCGCAGACAAAAATTCTAGTGACAAAACATCCGAATATTTCCTAATTTCAACCTAGCAAATATTAGTCTCGAAATACTAGATGCCATTGCTGATCACTGAGAGATAACAATAAATATGTCTAGAAAAAATTTAGTTAAATTTGGCCAGCCCTAATTTTTTATACCATTCACCGTGATATGAAAATGCAAAATATGGCATGGGGAATTTTTTGTAGAAATATTTAATATCCAATGAAGCACTATAATTAAAACATGCGCAATAAAAACGTATATACGGGATGTACTGCTAAAGGAGCATACGTCGAAACTTAAATCAATATTAATAGTTTTTAAGCTAGCTCTAATCTGAAAATTACAGCAAATTCGGTAACAAATCGTACCCATACTCCGCAAAGTACAGAAACTTGAGAGGTATAGTTATATAAGGTCTTATCTTTTAAGTTCGGCTATAATGATAATTTTTTACGAAGGGGTTAATCCTATGAGAATATACAGCCTATTTGGCTGGAAAAGTTGTGCATACCCCCAAAATGCTCAATATTTGGAGGTAACAGTACCCCTATTGATTGATATAGGATATTCTTAGAGTATTTGCAAAATTTCAAAGCTCAATCTTAAATATTGGGAGTTCGTGATTTAAACAAACAACCGGAATGACAAATTTAATATATACTGCAGCCTATGGTAGAGGGTACAAAAAACTCCTTGGAGAAAAAAAAATTGAATATAGGCCCGAAGAGAACATACACATATCACCATTAAACAGATACATTGTTACATTAATGTATACCCACTGGAAGAAATCGAACCATTACAGGGATGATTTACAAAGACATAGTTATGTTAATGCAAATATAGCCGTCTATACTGGGTAATTTGTCAATTTCTTTCATAATTTTCACACTTATAACAAAAATTCAGCAATTATGTTCCCACACTACTACTACGGCACTCCCTCTCCATTTCCCACAGTCCACTTTTTTCCATCCACTCAAATTTATAGTTGTTGGTCATTTTATGTTTTGGTTCTAATTCTTCCTCTTTGTAACTAGAATTTCTTTGATCTTGCTTATTACCACTTAATTTACAATTCTTTTTTTTTTTTTTTTTGACCAAACCGAACCGAACCAAAAAAACTGTTACTGACAGACAGTCTGCGGCCATATGTCTTGCATGTGTTTATTACACGACACCAACAACAACAACTACAGCACCAACATAAACATAATTGCTCAATAAATCATGCGGTAATTGCGCTGCAGAATATCAGCGTTCGTTCGGTATGTATTTGGTGCAAAATTTATGTTTTTCGCCAATGTTATTGGCGTTGCGTGAAAATTTCGCTACAACAATACATTTTGTTTATAATTTTGTTGTTTGGGTATCGTTTCGATTTTCCGGGGTGATTAAATGCTCGAAATGTTCATCCCATTCCATTATGTGTAAAGAGAACATTTGGCATTGCAGCTATTAATGTCACAAGCACACACACATAGACAAATATTCCCATAGCAATGTTAAACATTAAATAAAATATGCAATAATTTGTTAAGGTATTAATAAAAAATGTTTTGTAATGCCACATAATTATTGGGCGATGTGGTATTATATACGAAGATTTATAGAAATATACATATAAAGGGAAAAATAGAAATTCAATGTTGGGAAGTAGGGACATTGTGAGTAAATATCAGTATATTTTGAACTAACTAATTGACATTGAAATATACAAATTTTGTTCTAAAAGCATTGCAAATCTTTAAATTGCACATGCTACGTGTACTACTACTATTAATATCCCATTAACATTGTTAAATTCTAACCAGAAATATGTATTGCATTCCAGAAAATGTTGTAATAAATCTGTCAGTTTTGAATAGAGATGATTCAAAGTTCAATCTGTTTGTTTAACGCTCTCTTAAATTTATTTATATTCCAAGGGTAAAGATGTTCGTTTTCTCTCATAAAATGTTCAATTTCGTATCATGTTTAGCCATAGCCACCAAGCAAACTAAAACACGAAACAATTTTTCAAACTCAATGTAATTTGGTATTTAGGTTTTCAGAGATAAAATTTTGGAAAATCGCCGATTTTTGACCAAATACCAAGTTAAAAAACCAGTAAGGAAAGTAGTAAAGTCGGACGGGGCCGACTATATGATACCCTTCACCACTATGGGTATATTAAACAGGATTATTAGCATGAAATTGGATGGAATAAAATATGTGATATTTATCTAAATGTGAATCTACGTAGATCTATCCATAAAGTATGTAAATCGACTTCAAACAAATATAAATGGGTCATCCGTTGGGCTATGTCTGTACTTCTAGAAAACGCAACTACATAATTCTATGCTCAATTTTGTACGTTGTGCAAAATTTGATGTCAAACTGACTAACATGAGGAGTTTGATACCCAATTTACTTGAAATCGGGCGAAAATATATATGGAAGCTCTATCCAAATATTAAGCGATTTCAAACAAACTTGTCACAGGTTAGGATATACTAATTTCAGAACGTTTTGGTCCTATCAGCCTATTGGTTCCTTGGTGCGTCAATTACTTAAAATCAATCTATAATAAAAGGGACCGATTTTCACGAAACAACGCAGACATCACTCTAGGCTCAATTCAGTACGTTATGCCAAATTTTGTGCAAAACGAAAGATATATAGGGACTTTGGTGCAACATTTACATGAAATCGGACGAAACTATATGTGGGAGCTATATAGAAATCTGGACTGATTTACTCGAAACTTGGCAGACATCATTCTAGACTCAATTCAGTACGTTATGCCAAATTTCGTGCAAATCGAAGGATATATAGGGACTTTGGTGCACCATTTACATAAAATCCGACGTAACTATATATGGGAGCTATATGTAAATCTTGACCTATTTTCAGGCCAAAATGATTAGGCTGTACCAAATTTCGTGCAAATCAAAAGATATATAGGGACTTTGGGGCACCATTTACATGAAATCGGACGAAACTATATATGGGAGCTATATCTAAATCTGGACCGATTTTCTCGAAACTTGGCAGACATCACTCTAGGCTTAATTCAGTACGTTATGCCAAATTTCGTGCAAATCAAAAGATATATAGGGACTTTAGGGCACCATTTACATGAAATCGGACGAAACTATATATGGGAGCTATATCTAAATCTGGACTGATTTTCTCGAAACTTGGCAGACATCACTCCACGCTTAATTCAGTACGTTATGCCAAATTTCGTGCAAATCAAAAGATATATAGGGACTGTAGGGCACCATTTACATGAAATCGGACGAAACTATATATGGGAGCTATATCTAAATCAGGGCCGATTTTCTCGAAACGTAGCAGACATCATTCTGGGCTCAATAAAGTACGTTGTGCCACATTTCGTGCAAATCGAAGGATATATAGGGACTTTGGTGCACCATTTACATGTAATCGGACGAAACTATATATGGGAGCTATGTCTAAATCTGGACCGATTTTCTCGAAACTTGGCAGACATCATTCAAGGCTCATTTCAGTAGGTTATGCCAAATTTCGTGCAAATCGAAAGATATATAGGCACTTTAGGGCACCATTTACATGAAATCGGACGAAACTATATATGGGAGCTATATCTAAATCTGGACCGATTTTCTCGAAACTTAGCAGACATCATTCTGGGCTCAATAAAGTACGTTATGCCACATTTCGTGCAAATCGAAGGATATATAGGGACTTTGGTGCACCATTTACATGTAATCGGACGAAACTATATATGGGAGCTATGTCTAAATCTGGACCGATTTTCTCGAAACTTGGCAGACATCATTCAAGGCTCATTTCAGTAGGTTATGCCAAATTTCGTGCAAATCGAAAGATATATAGGCACTTTAGGGCACCATTTACATGAAATCGGACGAAACTATATATGGGAGCTATATCTAAATCTGGACCGATTTTCTCGAAACTTGGCAGACATCACACTACGCCTAATTCAGTACGTTATGCCAAATTTCGTGCAAATCGCAAGATATATAGGGACTTTGGGGCACCATTTACATGAAATCGGACGAAACTATATATGGGAGCTATATCTAAATCTGGACCGATTTTCTCGAAACTTGGTAGACATCATTCTGGGCTCAATTAAGTACGTTATGCCAAATTTCGTGCCAATCGAAGGATATATAGGGACTTTGGTGCACCATTTACATGTAATCGGACGAAACTATATATGGGACCTATATCTAAATCTGGATCGATTTTCTCGAAACTTGACAGACATCATTCTAGGCTCAATTCAGTACGTTGTACCAAATTGCGTGCAAATCGAAAGATATATAAGAACATTAGGGCACCATTTACATGAAATCGGACGAAACTATATATGGGAGCTATATCTAAATATGGACCGATTTTCTCGAAACTTGGCAGACATCACTCTAGGCTTAATTCAGTACGTTATGCCTAATTTCGTGCAAATCAAAAGATATATAGGGACTTTGGGGCACCATTTACATGAAATCGGACGAAACTATATATGGGAGCTATATCTAAATCTGGACCGATTTTCACGAAAATTGGCAGACATCATTATAGGCCTAAATGGTTAGCCTGTACCAAATTTCGTGCAAATCGAAAGATATATAGGGACCGTTTACATTAAATCGGTTAAATATATATATGGGAGCTATATCTAAATCTGAACCGATTTTTCCCAATTTCAATAGGGTTCGTCCTTGGGCCGAATAAGTGACCTATGCCAAATTTCATCCAATTCGGATCATAAATGCGACCTGTACTTTGTTTACAATTTAACATGGACAGACAGACGGACGGACGGACATGCATAAATCGACTTAGAAAGTGATTCTATGCATATTCTCAAAAGGAACCATGGGTCTATCTCGATTATTTTTGCCTGTTACAAACATATGCACAAAGACATAATACCCTGTACCACAGTGTGGTGAAGGGTATAATAAGGAAGATCTTCACCGATTGGCTTTATCCAAGTTCATACGATAGCTATACACTCACAGAGAAACGTGTAAAATTTTGGGTTATTAGTTTTTGAGTTATCGTGCCCGACATTCGCAAAAAAATGTTTAGAGAAAAACGCGTTTAAAGTTTGAGAAGCCCTTTAGCCGTCACTTGATGCTGACACAATAAATCGGCTATATCTTCAAGAGTTCTTGAGATTTTCACTTGAAATTTTGTAGGCACATTCTTGAATTAGTGTAGATTCGAATTAAACCAAATTAATTAATAGAAACGAAACCCCAAGTGAAGTAGTGCAAACGGGATAATCGTCTAATGAATTGCTGTAGCAACGCTCTAGGCGAAAATACTGAGACTAGGGTTGCCAGATTTCGATAAAAACATACCCTCAACCATTATGTAGACATTCGAAATACAAGCGTATAAACCGTCTGGTGGCTATGTCATGGTAAATATTTGGAGGGAAGATTTGCATCTAATGAAAACTACCCCGAAATTTATGTCTGTATTGATCTATTGGGTAGCACGATTTACTACAGCTATGAGCTCAAAGTCCTTAAAATACTGACATCTGGGAGGCACTATTACATATGGGTTTACCCCAAAACTTGAACCGATATATCTTATTTTCAATCCCAAACAGTCTATGATCACTAGTAATTTATGTCGAAAATTTAAAAACTCCATCATAAATATCGCGTGATTTTATCAGAAGAAATGGCAGAAGAAATGGCGAAAATAACATTTTATTTAGTAATATATTTAGAGACTTTATACCCTTCACCACTGTATGGTTCAGGATATTATGCCATTGTGCATCTATTTGTAACAGGCAGAAGGAATCGAGATAGACCCATGGTTCCTTTTGAGAATATGCATAGAATCACTTTCTAAGTCGATATATGCACATCCGTCTGTCCGTCCGTTCATATATATTTGTGAACAAAGTACAGGTCGCATTTATGATCCGATGTGAATGAAATTTGGCACCTGTCACTTATTTGGCCCCAGGACGAGCCCTATTGAAATTAGAGAAATTCGGTTCAAATTTAGATATAGTTCCCATATATTGTTTTGTCCGATTTTATGTTAATGGTGCACCATACTGTCAATGTTTATCCGATGGAGACAAAATTTTGCACAGATTAATGACTTAGGTCCAGATTGATGTATGCAAAGTTTTGCTGAAATCGGTTTAGATTTAGATAAAGCTGAAGATTTAGATATAGCTCCCATATATATTTTGTCCGATTTTTTGTAAATGGAGCACCACACTGCCCGATTGTCGGACCATACTGGTCCGATTGTGACAAAATTTTGCACAGAGTACTCACATAGGTCCAGATTGATGTATGCGACGTTTTGTTGGAATCGATTCAAGTTTAGATATATTTCCCATATATAGTTTCGTCCGATTTTATATGAATGGCGAACGGAGAGTCTATGTTTGTTATATATTTAAGAAATTTTGCCGCGAGTGTGGAATGCTTTGTTTAATTTCAGGTCGGTTCAGATTTAAATATAGCTCACATTTTACAGCCATTAAATGTAAATGGTGCACCATAGATCCTGTTCTATTTGATTGGACGAAGACGTTTCAGGTTTAGATATAGCTTCCATTTATACATTTCCCTCCTATTTCATCAAAGTTATGTACCAAGTAACGAATTGGTGCACAACATATCAAATCGAAGCTAGAACAACGTGTATTGGATTTTGTAGTTAATTTCGTCCGATTCTATTTCAATGGTCCTCCAAAGATGCTATGTATATTCTACATATGTACATTTTAGCATCTCTTGTATGTACCCAAAGTGGTGAAGGGTATCATATAGTCGGCCCCGTTCAACTTTTGAACGTTATTTACTGGTTTAATTTTGAACCGATTGATATACTTTTGTCCAATTGTCTGTAAATAGTGTAATAATGACACCAATGTGGTCTGTTATGTAGGGTATCATATAGTCGGTCCCGCCAGTCATAGGTCCGTAACGAACTGGTTTTAAATCCTCCACCATTGGGAGAAATGTATATTAAATTTGTCATTCAGTTTGAAATTTGAATACAAACGTTTCTGTAATTTAGTATTTTGGATTCTCATTGGTGGAGGATATACAAATGAGGTCCAGCTAAACTTAATGACATTTTAATTCTGCTTTTTTTGCATAATGTCGTAGATTAGATATGCCAAAGTGCAGCAAATTCATCTGGAAAATTCGGCTAGGCCTTTTAACATATCTAGAATCGATCGGTAATATGCAAAAAGTTGACCGATATATCAGGCATGAAAAGCATCGAATGTTATCGTAATGGTTTCTTCCGCAAATATTTCGAATTTAATGACACATTTAATATACACCATCCATTTTCTTGATGAGGATGTAAAAACATGTCATCATACTCTTACTAGATAGAACAAATTAAGCAGTTGTATTAAAAATTGCTTTATGTTTTTTGATTCTCATTAGGGGAAGTTATTGGCACACCCATTAACTATCCTCCAGTAGTGAACATCCCATTAGTAGCCACTACGTGTACTCATTACTGTAATAGGTTTTCTGTTGGTCAAGAAGACTGCAAGATAATTTGTATTTGCAATTTGATATCTAATGCAGGATAATAAGATAACAGAAGTTTTACTTCACCAAAATTACTCTGTGTTCTTCTTAGTTATCTACATGAAATCCATTATATAAACCTTCCATCTCCATCCCCATTCTGCCTTCATTATCATCATCACTTTGCACTGACATCCACTACATCACTAATTGTTCACCGAGTAATGCATTTATGACATTTGCATTGTTTAGCACACCATAAGAAGCAAATCTTGGGGATTTACCAAATGGCTGATCAAAATATTACTAAACCGAAAAACAGACATTCTGCTAACAATAATAATGGGCTAGTAGTGGTGGTGGTGGCTAGTGTTGGGATTCCAAGAAAGCAGATTATTGTATTAACTAAATGCAATAGAATTTTTCTTATTAGAATTTCAAACAGAAACCACCCTCCTTCAGACATCCCTCACTAAGAAGTGAAAAAGGAATAAAAATAATAATTCCACCCAAAAATGAATGCAAACAGGCATGACAAAATGCAGAAATATCCAAGGAATGCGTAAATCCTTCTTAGTAGAAGATTTACACCCTCGGCATGGCAGAAAATCCATGGATGGTGCTGCTGCCGTGGCTATTACTGCAATTAATGATGGTCAGTGGAACAGCTTAGCAATAGGAATATGATAGCCCTCTGCATGTGTTTATGAATGATGACAACAGAACACAAGTAATAATTGCATTTAAAGACATATTCTACACAAAGTCCCCCTTTTTATTTTTCTCGAGGATTCAATCAACCCTTGTTGAATTTAAACGCATCACTTGTTTTGTCGTGCTAGTGGATGCGAACGAACGAAGACAGTCAGAAAGTAGAAAACTTGTTAATCTTTTGCAGTCAAATTCCTGTTGGTAGCTCTCATAATTTATAAGGTTATTAAAGATGAACGCAAGGAAACAACAACAGGAAGTAAATACCCCCGCTCAGACAGTAGACCGGTACCGGTACCAGTAGTGCAGACATAACGGTAATAATAGCGACAGCATCAGTTATGTGCGTATCCATTACTCTATGAGCGCACAGAAGCGATAGGCAATAATGGCAATCATCCCCTTTGGGCTTGATAAATAGATATGAGAAATTCCATGGAGAAACCAGTAAGGAAATTTACAAAAAATCGAAAAAAAGATATATAGGAGCTATATCTAAATCTGAACCGATTTCCACGAAACTTAGCACACATCATTCTAGACTAGACTCTATATTAAATCGGAGGAAAATATATATGGGAGCTATATCTACATCTGAACCGATTTTCAAGAAACTTAACACACATCATTCATCATTTCGTGTAAATCGAAATTTATATAGGGACTTGGAAGCCCCATTTATCATAGATCAGACGAAAATATATATGGGAGCTACATATTAATGGCGTTTGACCTCTGTATTAGGAGTATGTAGGAAGATCACCCAGGAGCTTAAAAATTACCATAAAACTATTTTAAACCGTTTACACAAAGCTTGATTCAAAACGAAGCTCGATTATTTGGGGTCACAGAAAAAAAATAGGATGGATCGAATTTCTATCTGCGAAGCCTTGGCCAAACGGAATGAGATAGACCCATTTCTTAAACGGATGGTGACTGGAGATGAGGAATGGATCACATTCGATAAACCTGTATGAAAGCGATCATGGTTAAAGAGCGGTGAATCACCTCAAACGGTGGCCAAACGAGGACGAACTGCCCGGAAGGTTCTGCTATGCATTTGGTGGGACTGGAAGGACATAATTTATTGTGAGTTTCTTCCATATGGCCAAACGCTAAATTCCGATCTCTACTGTCAACAACTGGACCGTTTGTCGTGTTCCACCAGGACTACGCTAGGCCACACAAATCTACAGTGACTCGCCAGAAACTTCGGGAGCTTGGTTGGGAAGTTTAAATGTATCCGCCATACAGTTCATACAAACGTATATTTCATGCATTGCTAAATTTCTTTAATGATTATACATTAGTATCTAGGGAGGATTGTGAAGATCGACTACTAGATTTTTTTCCAAATAGAGAGCAGGACTTCCATGAGAGAGACATTATGAAATCACAAATCATACAACAAAACAGTTCATATACAGACTTGGGCCCAAATCGGACATGCTTCGGAATGTCCGATTTGGGCCCAAGTCTGTATTTCATATAACAATAATGGAATTATTTTCTCCAAATTTAATATATTTTAGATATCTAGGTATAGGAAACTATATCTTCGATATGCATTTTCTTTCGATTTGAAAGAAAATCCTTCAGACATCCCTCACTAAGAAGTGAAAAAGGAATAAAAATAATAATTCCACCCAAAAATGAATGCAAACAGGCATGACAAAATGCAGAAATATCCAAGGAATGCGTAAATCCTTCTTAGTAGAAGATTTACACCCTCGGCATGGCAGAAAATCCATGGATGGTGCTGCTGCCGTGGCTATTACTGCAATTAATGATGGTCAGTGGAACAGCTTAGCAATAGGAATATGATAGCCCTCTGCATGTGTTTATGAATGATGACAACAGAACACAAGTAATAATTGCATTTAAAGACATATTCTACACAAAGTCCCCCTTTTTATTTTTCTCGAGGATTCAATCAACCCTTGTTGAATTTAAACGCATCACTTGTTTTGTCGTGCTAGTGGATGCGAACGAACGAAGACAGTCAGAAAGTAGAAAACTTGTTAATCTTTTGCAGTCAAATTCCTGTTGGTAGCTCTCATAATTTATAAGGTTATTAAAGATGAACGCAAGAACGCAGACTTGGGCCCAAATCGGACATGCTTCGGAATGTCCGATTTGGGCCCAAGTCTGTATTTCATATAACAATAATGGAATTATTTTCTCCAAATTTAATATATTTTAGATATCTAGGTATAGGAAACTATATCTTCGATATGCATTTTCTTTCGATTTGATCTTTTACATGACGATGTATTCTCATTTAGTTTTCAAACGGAACAGAAGAATTTTTTGTGTTTGAAAAGTTAATTTTCTTCTTCTATATTGGTCCATTACCCTGTACTATAGAAAGGGCGAAAAGTATGAGCTTGTTTAAATTCAAAATTCTTTTATTTGTTAGGGGCCTTTATATAGGCTCTATGTCATTGTTAAATGTCTTCTAAGCTCATACTCAAAGAAATTGAAGTACCAACATACAGATACTCTAGTAAGAAAAAAGACCTAGGAACATAAACGAAAAGTCGAAATACTTACATTGAAAATGTGCTGCAAAAATGTTTATAACGCTTCAGGGATCCGTAATGTTATTTTAGCTCTCTTGCAGCAAATTATAAATTCTCGGTTCAATTTGTATTATTTAGAACTTTACGTACATTTATAGTACAACTACCGAATATTCCGAACTCAGTATCAACCACTTTTTTCAAGGAACATGCTTCTATTGTTAGCCAAATACTAAATTTCTAAATTTCAGTACCATTTCGTACAGTTTTTTGCTCTATTAGTTTCTTTTTGGCTTGAGTTGATATTTCTTCTAGGACACTGATATTTCCTTATTAAGGTTCAGATAAGGAATAGCACTATTCGTTTATAAACTATCAATTTTGCTTAGTACCATTTGATGCTATTCGTACGCTTTCAGTACAAATTTTTAGAACTACTTTATCATAATTCAACACAATCACATTGACCCTACTACCGAATTTCAATAGCTCCTTGGTTCACCCAAATTCACTTAGCATTTATGGAATAACCCATATGTATTAAGGCATATCCCAATTTTTAAGTACCAAAAATCAGAATGTCTATATCTACATCTGGGGTTCATTGTTCTTCTTCTTCCTCTTCGTTTTTGCTCTACGTCTGTTACTTCCTTCCTGCTTTTATTTTTAAGCTTTTTGGCGAAAGGCTATTGATTTTAATAATTCACAGTGTCTAGAAAAGCCAACAGTAATGACAACAAAAACAACAACACCAAACACAACATCCATACAAACATATAACTACGGGAAATTGAAATAATGGGATTTTTATGCGGCAACGTCAACATTGGCAGCTCACGCATGAATGGCGCGTGCCGGTATTTAGTGAAAAACGGCTATTCCCTTATAGATTTTTCTTCTCTGTTTTTATGATGATGCGACGGCCATTTCCGCTGTCAAGAGGTTGTGCAATCCTAAAGCTTTTTCTTTACTTCACTTTTGTCATGTGACTTAAGAACAGCAGAGTTCAAATTATTTTTTCTTAAAGTAAGTGCTCTTATTTGGACTGGTTGTTTTGTTAAGCAATGCAAAATATTCCAATGGGATTTTCTATTTCTTGTCTACAGCTGATGCTACAGATGGTTTCAAATGTTAAATTTAATATTTAATATATATAGATGATTTCAGTGAAAAAAGAATTATTGTTTCGTGGTAATAAATTGTTTTGCAATATTTTGTTTGTAGACTTAAAGGAAATTTGGATAGACTATAGTGTTTTTCAGTAAAGGAAGGTAGACAGCCCGATAGGTATTTTAGATGAATTTAGAATCACTTCCAACTCTGGAACACACATTGGTACAAGGCATTCTGACTTTGCAAATTTGTATGTAACCTATAGAAGTAAAAAATATATACTCTAGCTACTTTTCAGGATGTACTTATAAGAAAATTTTGAGTTGATTCTCATCAGTCAATCCGTTTGTTTAGCAGTATATCCACGTATTTTTAAAAACAAGAATTCTATGCTATTTTAATACGTCTATGCAGAAAATTTACATGTTTAGACATATCCCCATTTTAGATTTTTTTTTTTTTTTTTTTTTTTTTGGTTTCAACCATTTAAAGTATTTTGATTGTTATAGTCTCAAGTGATTTGGCATTCCGGATGTTATTTTTCAGAAAAATTTCAGCGAAGGCCAGATTTTTGACATATGCTTTTATGCTTATTTTAGGACCGAAGAGACTGTGATATGATAATCTGGGTCTTTATTGGTTAATTATGTACTTAATAAACCAGTATGGATACCCTTCACAACTTTTGATATATTCTACATATGTCTCCTAGCAGAACATTGAAATGAAATTGAAAAAAAAAAACACTTGAATATGTGATCTTTCTGGAACCTATGCCAAATTTCATTTCATTCGGGCAAGTTTAGAGTCGTTTGCGTACTCAATTCGGTAAGCCGCACTCTTCAAAATATAATATCAATCAGATACCCGATCAGATACAATACATATGGAAGCTGTGTCTGCATCTGCACCAATTAAAAAGAGCTACAACGTCATTTTGGTCTCAATTTTATACGTTTCGTGTCAACCGGTGCAACAAATTTCGTCCAAATCGAAAAATAATTGGTACATCATTTACACTAAATCGGACGAAATATGGGAGCTATATTTATTTGAACAATAGGACTTTATTTAACATGCTTCGGAATGTCCGATTTTCCAAATTCCAAATGTACACCGTTTTGTTGTATGATGTGTTGCCATTTGAAAGGTAACTTCATAATGCCTCTCGCATACAAGTCCTACTCTCTATTTGCAAAAAAAAAACTTCTAGATACCATTTTTATACCCTTCACCACACTGCGGTACAGGGTATTATGTCTTTGTGCATATGTTTGTAACAGGCAAAAATAATCGAGATAGACCCATGGTTCCTTTTGAGAATATGCACAGAACAGAGTTGAACAGAACTAAATTAAGAGTAATTGCGTGAGAGCGTAACAGAGAGATCATCAACAAAAATGACTGACACAAAGAGAGACAAAGAGAAGACGTGTTTGGCAAACACCGCTATCGTACTATTTTGTGCATTAGTGGCATAGAATCACTTTCTGAGTCGATTTATGCATGTCCGTCCGTCTGTCCGTCCCTCCGTCTGTCCATGTATTTTTGTTAACAAAGTACAGGTCGCAGTTATGATCCGATTTGGATGAAATTTGGAACAGGTCACTTAATTGGCCCAAGGACGAACCCTATTCAAATTGGAGAAAATCGGTCCACGTTTAGGCATAGCTCCCGTATAAGGGTACCCCCAATTTTTCGGTATTTTGAGGTTCTTGAGCGCATTTTTTAACTGAATTCGCTGAAATTTGGTACTTTCATTTCTTATTGGGTAGCAAATCTCCCTACCAAAAATTATAAATAAAGGTCAATTTTTTCGGATAGCCCCCATATAAGATTACCCCCAATTTTCGGTATTTTGGAGGTTTTGATCGCATTTTTCGACCGAATTCGCTGAAATTTAGTACTTTGTGTTCTTATTGGGTAACAAATCTCCCTACCAAAAATTATAAATAAAGGTTCATTTTTTCGGATACCCCCATATAAGGGTACACCCAAATTTTCGGTATTTTGAGGTTCTTGAGCGCGTTTTTTAACTGAATTCGCTGAAATTTGGTACTTTGTGTTCTTATTGGGTAGCAAATCTCCCTACCAAACATTATAAATAAAGGTCCATTTTTTCGGAAGGGTACCCCCATATAAGGGTACCCCCAATTTTCGGTATTTTCGGGTTCTTGGGCTCATTTTATAACTGAATTCTTTGAAATGTTGTACATTGGGTTCTTATTGGGTACCAAATTACTCCACTAAAAATTATAAATATAGGTCCAGTTTTTCTGGTAGTCCCCATATAACGGTACCCCCAAATTTTTGGTATTTTGGGGGTTCTGATCGTATTTTTCGACCAAATTGACTGTAAATTAGTACGTCGAGTTCTTATTAGGTAGTACATCTCTTCACTATAAATTATAAATATTGGTCAATTTTTTCTGGTAGCCCCCAGGTTTTGAGGTTATTGAACCAAATTCTTTTTTCTGGTACAGGGTATTATGTCTGTGTGCATATGTTTGTAAGAGGCAAAAGGAAACGAGACAGACACATGGTTCCGTTTGAGAATATGCATAGAATCACTCTTTGAGTCGATTTAAGCAAGAAATTTGGCACAGCGTAACAAATTAGGTATTGAATGATGTGTGTTAAGTTTCCTGAATACTGAAGATCTGACCAAATGAACAATTTAGTATCGGTTGCAGAATGACCTGTTTATGGTTCCAATTTCATTTTACTGGTCCTTTAAAAATGCGACGTCTGTTAGGATTCATCTGTTGAACATACTCAAAGTGGTGAAGGGTATCATATAGTCGGCCCCGTCCGACTTTACTACTTTCCTTACTGGTTTTATCATTAAAGAACTTTTGCAATGCAAGAAAAGTCCGGAATGTATGGCGGATGCATTAAAACTTCCCAGCCAATATTCTGAAGTTTCTGGCAAATCACAGTAAATGTGTGTGGCCTAGCGTTGTCCTGGAACAAGAACACGACACCTCTCCTCTTGGACAATTCTAGCCATTTCTGGTTAATTGCTATCTTTAACGGCCCAGTTGTTGACAGTAGTGATCAGAATTTAGCGTTTGGTCATATGGAAGCTACTCATAATAAATAATCCCCTTCTACTCCCAACAAATGCATAGTAGAACCTTCTTGGCCGCTAGTCCTAATTTGGCCACCGTTTGAGGTGCTTCACCACTCTTTGACCACGATCGTTTTCGCACAGGGTATGTAATCCATTTCTCATCTCCAGTCACCATCCGTTTAAGAAATGGGTTTAGCTCATTCTGTTTGGCCAAAGCTTCGCAGATGGAAATTCGATCCATAATACCTTTTCTGTTGATTGGTGTGGCACCCAAACATCGAGCTTCTTATTGAATCCAGCTTTGTGTAAATGGCTTAAAACAGTTTTATTGTCATTTTTAGCTCTTGGGCGATGTTACGACTGCTAACATGCCCGTCAACTTCGATTATTTCCCGATTTAATCGATATTTTCATAATGAATTTCTTTTTCCATCACCTAATATATGTTACCACCATATGTGAAGTCTTCTCTTCAAGTGATTTTGTAATTTAAAGATCCAGCAGTCATTCGAATGTGAAAGAAAGTCTAGCTAGTTTCATAAAGTGGAGTGTATATTAAATTTGACATTCCGTTTGCAACACCTCGAAATATTCATCGGAGTCGCCACAAAGAATAAATATTATTGCAAGTCCGTCTGTGTTCTCATTGTATAGCACATCTCCGTACCAAAAATTATTAATATTGGCCCACCCACACAGTATTTGGTTTTCTTTGGACACGTTTTTTCCACCGAATCTGTAATTTGTCATTTTGGATTATCATTATATAGCACATCTCCCATATAACGGTATTCCCATACAACGGTACTCAACAATACTCATTATTTTGGGCAGGTTTCCCAACCGAATTGGCTGTAGTTTGGTATTTTTCTCATTGAATAGCACTTATACGTACCTAGCCGTCACATAATGATACCTACTGATTTTCGGCATTTTTTATAGTTAGCGTGAAGATATTGTGATGCTAAAATCTTAGGCATATCACGATGTAATCAATATTAGTCCCGCTTTAGGTGTGTCTCAAAGGACGCGCGCTTACCATTTTTTCTGCAATGAAATTTTTCATACTGAACCAGAAGCTTCCACCCATTCCCTGAAATAAAATCCTGCGAACGTTGGTGATGGCCTCATATAACTTTGCCCTCTATATTGCAAAACTTTGAGGATTTTATACTTATGGTCCATGTGTTGTCATTATCGGTCCACATTTGGAATTTTGCGATTTTAGGAAAAAAATCCATTAAAATTTTTGAAATTTTTATTTGGTGTACATTATGCGTTTGCTGTGTACAATTGTCAGTATAGGTATATTTTTTTATATTATATGTTCCCAATATTTTCATTTCAAGTAACTATCAGTTATCCTATGACGGAGGGTATCCAAAGTCCCAGTTTTGAAATAGCCTCTATATAAAGGTAGAACCGCTTTTTCAGTATATTGATATTGAAATTCTAACTCAATATGTCAAAAGATCTGATCGCAATGTCAAAAGTGATCCAAAGATGCTGTGTCTGTCCCATGATATTCGACACAAACAACCGTGCTCAGTACAGAAGAGGGCGTAATATTTTCGATCTCACTTAAATAATATAATGTATTAATCTCAATTTGTATTTATTATGTGTTATAATTAAAATCCTAAGATCACCCCTTCATATACATATGGCCGCCATACGCCATGCTTTAGCCCTTTCCTATTTATATGTTATCTTAAACGAATACTATGGGCATCTTTATATGCTGTATTTGCCGACTAGTGTGTGGAGCGAACACTAGAGGTACCAAACATTTATATTATATAGAGAAGGTATAATATTTAAAATAGTTTAAATATATAATCACATCTTGGAATTTATAGAACGAAAATTCCCACTACTTCGTTGAAACCCCATTTTAATTATATTTATAAATTTCCAATTCCACACCAGCGAACACTAAAAAAATGCAAATAGTTAAGTCACTTTACATGATTGTTATAACCAATCATCAACAACATCAACAGCTACACCACCTTCTAAACTAACATCAACCACAGCTAGCCAAACAGCCAGCCTGCAAACAATATCGCCATCTTTCTACACCCCATGAAATGAAAACATCTGATATAATAACCGACATTGCATGCCATGGATATGCAAATTCAAACAAAAAACCAAGTGCTTTGTAACTTCGTTTTTACGGAAAGGAAGCATTGCATCTGCAAAGCCTGCAACAAGCAATGACAACGAATTGCATTTGCAACATTTGCCTTTTTTCGAATTCCTGCTGCTTTAACACGGGTCGCCACTGCTATCATGGCAACAAAACTTGCAAATACTAGAATGGTGGAAGCCATTGCATTCCATAGTGGCGATATGCAAACAAACAAATAAACATTTCAAAGCATAGAAATCTTAAGTTTTCACATCAAATGTTTTCTTCGACAATGATGATGACACAGTGTTGCGAAACGTCATAACGGTTTTTGTTTAAGAACCAAATATCCAGCACAAGCATCGATGTTTTTCCACAATTCTGTTCGTTTCTTTAAGCTTGATAGAAATATTTTATTACTTTTTAATGAACAAAGTCAATGTGTTCAACAACTGAAAAAGCTAGCCAAAGTGGTTTACGCTGATAGAGAACAGGATTGCCATATACAAAAAACTGGTTGCGGGTCGGAAAAATTGTAAACCGAAATTTTAAGACCGCTGTTCAAAGGTGGCCCACGTTGAAAGATGTCCCTTCTCCCCTATATTTGTTGTATTTTGTCGTAGGTTTGAACTTAACCAGATAAGACTCTCTGTTATAGCTTGAACCTCCGCTTGTAGGATCGTGCTGTGATCTGTAAGGCGAAGTGAAATTTCGGTAAAAAGTCCCAGTCCAGTATTATAACGCCATCTGCATACCAGACTAGTTCAAATCCTTCATCGGGTAAGTTAAATAAGAGTCCGTGAAGACTACCCTGGCCTCTGGCCAGGCTTCCGGTATGTACGCCAACATTAAATCATGCATTAAAGTGTGCGGCTAGATGTGGTGATAAATACACCGCTTCTTTTTAAAGTAAAGCGGGGAAGACATTGTCCAGTCCTGCCGTTTTTAATGGTGAAAAGCTTTTTAAGGCGTCTCACATTATTGAATTTTCAATTATAGGTTCCTGTGATTTTTCTTTCCTATCTGCCATGACATAGTCCATTGTCGATGTGTTCGGTTGTGCCAGAATACTGTGGATATGTTCTGGCGTACTCTGTTGTAAAGCCTTCTTTTATTCAGAATCTCCCCTGTCATCCAGGGTTTTTCAAAGGCAGATTTCCTTTCTCGAAGAGGACAGCTTTCCTCGAAAGACTTTATTATTATTATTTCGCTGAACATATTGGTATATCAAATAACTCCTCTCTAATTCTGTTAACAAACGTAGGTTTATTGCCTATTTTAAGGTATTCAAATAATATAGAATGGGCTGGCCCCTTTTGTTAATATTAGTACTATGCCACGCAATATGGTGTGAGTTAGCATTACTAACAATTAGTACTTCGTTACCTGTTTTCAGTGCGTTTTTATATCGGCGAGTCGAACGGGAGCTGTACTGATGGCAGGTAAATTTTAACCTTTCCCTGTTTCAGTGCAGTAGCGTCCGATGTTGACATCTCTGGGTATAAGAGAACCCATACATTATTGTGGCATATCGGCAGGGAATCCATATTTGCATAGAAGAGTTGATAATTTATTTGCTTAATCCCAGAGACCTTTTTTAAATTCCAAAGATCCTGGATCAACCCGATGTATATTTTACAGTAACAGGTCTTCTTGGGAGTCAGTGATCTTCTCCTCGGCTCCCTCATCTTTATGGCTGGGTGTTTTCCCCTTGCTGTTTCCTGTGTCTTTGCATTCAACTTTCTTCGCCTTTCCGATTTTGAAGTATACAGCTTTGGACACGTAGTGTGCCTCGCCCTTGATCTTAGCTAGACTTGCCATTGAAGACCTGTCCAAGCCTAACACAAGGCGAGTCCCTTCCTCGTTCAACTCCCTGTGGAAGACTTCCCACTTTTTCACCAGCAGTGTTTTGTTCTGCAGACCGAAAACCTCGAGTATGCGATCCGTGGTGAAAATGCTGCCCAACCTCTGACGAAGACTGTAGCCTATTGTAATTGAGGAATGTCTATTTTCCTCACCAGCTTGAGTTAAGTTGTTCCATATATAGGTCCAATGTCTGCCACTAGTTTCCTCAGGGCTTCTATGCTCTTTGGTGATTCAAATTCTAACATTAGATAGTCCCCTTTGAAAACACAGCTATCCAGATCAATGGAGTCCCTTCCTTGAAGTAGGTGCTCCACGATCTTGTTATTAACCGCATTTATCGCCTCCTTATGGGTCTCCTTTTTCAGCTTACCGGACCTACTATATCCGTCGATCACTGCATAGCAGAGGTCACGTCGATAGCACTTAGATCATCTCCTGGTAGGACACTAAAAACTCCTTCGGGTTCTAAATATAACCTGAAATACCAATAAAACCGATCTTTATGCCTCTATAAAGTTAATTAAAACTTAAGACATCATCGCTAAATACTGTGCTCCACTTGCCTTTTCCGCTTCATGCATTTGCAAAGATTTCCCTTTTTGCATATTTTTCCAACAAATAAGTGTACATTTGGAAAACATCTTGTTACCACATCAGAGAATTTTTCCTTTTGGCTGTTGGTTTATTTGTTTGCTTAACATCATCAAGGAAGCAGCAACCCATAGCTCCAGTTGTAAAGGTTTTGCAACACAGACACACACACAAAGTGCATTACAAGAACAGAAAGTTCCACCCGAGTAGTTTGCTCATCGTTAGCAATTGCAGGGCACCAACAACAGACAATATTAGAATTCCGGCCGACCCAAAAACCATTCGCTAACTGTCGTTCGTTGGTTGGTATGCCGGCATAAAGCTTCTGGTCTAAGGCAGTCTGTTTTGTAAATATTGTTAGTCATTGGCAGTTTAAAGAACGGAATGGAATGGCTGAGTGAAAAGACATTCGAAAGAAACAAAGATAGCCAACTCTCTTACATTTTTCCAAGCAATGCAGTAGAAGAAGAACAGCCAGCCGTGTTTGTGTTTTTCGACCACAATTTGCATATTCACGCTGGGATAAAAATCAAAACAGTAGGAGACTTATGTTCACATAAGACAAGACACAACCACCACCACCGACCGCCATCAACCAACCATTGCCAAGCAGTAGCCGGCAGTAGTGGTAACAAACATCATGGAAAGAGATTTCGTTTTTGGGTGCAAACAAATCCAAGGAACAGTACTCCCAGCCGTTCGTTCAATCCATTCGGCTACCAATGCAAAAGAAACTGTTTTACATTTGAAACATTTTTGTTAAGATCTTAACTTGGTTGCAGTAACATGACCAATACTTGCAGCAGTTTTTGGGCAAGCGAAAGCAATGCAATGACATGTAGAGTACAGTGGGATACGTTGCGAACGCATACATTTTCCTATATAAATAATTCAATTTTCGCGTGAAATGTTCCAACTTATTTTGCTTCTTTATATTATGACCACTTATAATCCCACTGTCCTGCACAGCTTTTCACATTGAAATTATCTCTTCCTCTTCGGTTTCCTTGACTGTATAAACAAATCAAGCTGTGCGCCTTTACAACATAGCCCCAGCCTCTTCCTAGATAAACAAACAAAGAAAAAACATCGACTACAACGTTCTCTCTCACAATGTGAACCACATTTCTGTAGCAACAAACAATCAGGGTAACAGTGTCAGAAATGTAACAGCAATCTTTCTTTCTTCGTCTTGTTAAGACAATATCAACAGTGGCTTTTGCTACTTTCCATGTTGGACAATGTAATATAAATCGTTACGAAGGAATCAAAAGTGGTTTGGCACTTTTTTCCTTTCTTTCTTCTTTGGTATTCCGTTATAAGTGGTGTACCCTACAGGATTCCACGTGGACTAAAACAAACTTCTATATATTTTTAACAGAAATATAGGTGGAACATTGAAATTATTTGGGTCACATTTGGTAATTGGGGGCGATTCCCAAAATTTTTTAACGGAACAAAATCGTAAAAAACTGTTTGGGAATCGAGGAAATGTTATGGTTAGTTGTGCCATCTACTAGTCCTCAGCTTTTTGCAGAACTTTTTCAATATAGGTGCATTCATTTGTGCCATAGGCATATATGTGGGACTATATAGCCATATGACGCAAATGTTTCAATATAGAAGCTTGCTTCATATTTCAAGTATTTTTTAAGGTACTATATGAACTTTTCAACCGAATTATCTGCAATTTGGTATATCAGAGGGTTCTCCGAGGGAAAAATATTTTCCTGCGGCAATTATTCAATATATGTTTTTGTCCTAACTAATATTGAAAGAACTTCCATCATTTTCCAAACGAAGTGGTTGTAGTTTGCCATTTCTCATTTTATGGTTCCACATTATTTTCGGAATTTTTTATTAATTGACTACATTTCGTTTAGGATACTGGCATGTATCTACGCAAAAAATTATCAATATAGGTCTATATTTTGACATGCGATGGAAAATTGTAGGTGTTGTCATGAATATATCTGAAAGTCAGTAAAATTCCATAGACATCTGAGCGAAATTTACCCCATCTAATGTGGTAATGCTAATACTAAACAATATCAGAAAACGTAGATAAATATTATAGATATTGTAAATATTGACCGATTATCATTAAAGGAGTCATGGTTAATCCAGTCAGATCCCTTTTTCCGTGTAAAAGTTTGTGATATTCGGATACAGGGACGTACGCAGGATTTCATTTGGGGGGTCCGATGGTGCGAAATGAAAAAAAAATCAAATGTTGCCTTCCTTAAATATGAGATGAGTAGATGATTAAGATTAAACCAGTTGAAAAGCGTTAAGTTCGGCCGGGCCGAACTTTGTATACCCTCCACCATAGATATACTGACAGGTACTTGAAATGAAAATATAGGAAAAATACAAATACCGATTATGTAAACCATAATGTAAAATATAAAACAAATTTCAGAAATTTTTAATGGATAATTATACCCTCAGCCTTATGGATAATGAAGGTGTATACAATTTGATACAGTGAATGTGCTTGTCGAAATATTGGTTTTAGACCTCACGTTTTTTTTTTTTTTTTTTTTTTGACTAAATACATTTCAGAAATTTAGATTTCATCCAAACTTTGCCTATATTATTATTTATTCCAAACTTTGTTCAAGTTCGAAGATGGGAAATATCGGTCGAAATCCAGGCTATAGTTCATATATAGCACATTATCGAACCTTACGTTCTATCCTCCGCAGGTGAAATGATTACAACAGAGTCTTAGAACCAAACCCAAAATGCAAAACTAATCAGATAACTATTTATACCCTACACAACTATGTTGTCAGGGTATTATAGCTTTATGCAGCCCCAAAAGTCGCCGCGAAATATTGGTCCTAGACCTACCTTTAAGTATACCGATCGTCATATCTCGACTAGCTGAGTCGATCTAGATATGTTTGTCCGTCCGTCCGATACAGGCCATAGTTATGGACCAATCATCACGAAATTTTGCATGTAGGATGGGTTCTGCCTAATGAAGACCCCTATTGTTTTTGATAAAGATCGGTTTAGGGGATGAAATGGGCCAAATACTTAATTTTTGTGCAATTTTCTGGTCGCTCCATAGGCCGGAATTATGGCTGGAACTTCGCGAATTTTCACATAGAGAAGGGTGTCGGACCAAAGAATAAGCATGCCTGTTTTAATAAAGATCGGTCAATATTTAGCGGACCAAATAGACCCTTATTTTTGTGTGAAAAAATACAAAATTTGTATTCTATGGCATATATATTTACTCCTGAAGGACATAGATCCGAGATGTTGATGGTATATTCAACAGGAGTGGTTGACCTTTAAATTGATACCAATCATATTGTCGTATTTACATGTGCTTACGTACTCATATATTATTTAGTAAACTATTACCACACTTTAGGGCGTATATATAGCCTGATCGCTTTGAA
>NW_026880146.1:0-29632 GCF_032173495.1 Musca vetustissima
TTTTGTAATGACCTTGGGAAAATATTTTTTAAAGAAACATGTTGGCTTAAAAGCAGAAATAACTTATGAAAACATCTAAGCCATGTTGTTGATCTTAAAAAAAAATACAAAAATATTTGTGGTCCTTAAAACAAAATTCCTTAAGAAATCCACGACATCTGTTCCATAGAAAAGCCACACCTTGTTGTACGTCGAAAAAAATATGCCTTTGAAAATCAAGTCTTGTTCTTGGTCCGTAAAAATCAATTCATTATTATTGGTGATTACAAATCTTCCGTTCTAGTTGTTGGCCTTTACAAATATTTTTAAAACCCTAATACACTCTAAATTTCTCTAAATATGAACCGATTCTTTCCAATTTCATTATGTTTCATACTAGGGCCAAATTTCACCTCATACGAATGCTAAATGCGATCTCTGTTTTTTTTTTTATAAAAATATATATATATATATATATACAGACAAGGTTACAAACGGACAAAACGGTAACTGTAACTGGTAACTGGGCATTCCTTGTCTCCTTTTGAATATTACAAATATATTCACAAATACATTTTACCCTGTACCATAGAATGGTGTAGGGTATTAAAATTTCCTGCCTAATCTTCATCCAAGTTACCCCTCTAAATAGGCAACCCCTAACTCTTCTTTTATCAATCGAATTTCTAAATAATTTTTTACAAAGACTGGATATTTGTAGTATATAATAGGCGTTGTTTAAAAAATATATTTTTTTCAAGCAGTACAATAGCGGTGGGACTAATTTTTTTGAAGAAGTAATCGTATATTAATAATAATTATAATAGGCGCGGATGTTTTAAATAATTTTTTTCGGAGACTTGAGTGCATTTTTTTCAATATTTTTTTCAAAGACTACAATTGGCGTGTTTTTTTAAAGAATTATAATCCTGCATTATCTGCCTCCTCTCTAAATAACTTACTCCTCTAATAGGCAACTCTTTGCTCTTCTCTACTTAAACGAACTGTTAGTGAAAAACTTAAAATGAAGTTCCACAGAAGACGAAAAAACACATTCAGCCATAATACAAAGACGTTAAGAATTCCATCCAGTTTTTTCTTTGCGGTTTTTTTATTACATTATACGAGGAATGCTCAGCTTACCACGAAGTGTTATCTGCAGTAAAGCAGGTTCAAGTTGCAAAATAGTTGCAGCATTGTAACTAGTGACAGTGGAGATTTTTATTCTGGTGAATACATTTTCAATTTAATTAACAAAGGATTCTATTTATTTACATTTTTATAAAAAAAATACTAGGGATAACAACAGAAGACTTCTTCAGGAGTTATCAGTATGAAGTTGAAGCAACAGCTTATTTTCGAAATATTTTGTTGTGTTTGCAATGCAATTATCTTAAATTGTGGTTTATATAATATAAAGTATATACAAAAAAACATAACGATTTGATATAAGCCCCATATAAAAGTAGCCACACAATTTTCGGAGTTTCGGGATTCGAAGCTCGTTATACCCTTAAATATTTTGATCTGTGTTCCTGGTAGGACATTGACTTTTCAAATGACCTCCCAATTTGATATAAGACCCATATAAGAGTAGCCACACAATTTTCGGAGTTTCGGGATTCGAAGCTCGTTATACCCTTAAATATTTTGATCTGTGTCCCTGCTAGGGCAGTGACTTTTCAAATGACCTCCCAATTATATATAGACGACCTTTGGTAGTCCACTTCGCCAATATAATTATTATAGAAATCCAATGGCTTTATATAATCCGTAAAAAATTTGAATCATTTTTTAAAGAAAATTTATAAAAATTACTGAATGTCCATGTCTAGTCATATACATGTTGCCGTCTAGCTAGTCATCTTGAGGCTAACTAGACGTACCCATTTCCTGTGATATATCCCTGTATATATTTATGTGTGTGTGTGCGCATTAACAAAAGTGTGTGATAAACACATATCACTTTACCCAGAATCCATTATGTGCTTATGCATTTAATATATCCTTTATTTTCTCACTCACTCTTCTTCTACCTTCTTTCTTTTCATTCTTTTTTTGTCATTTGTGATGATGTTATTATTGTTGATGTTGCTGGATGCATCATCATCATCCCATTCAACAACAACAAATTAATACAGACAAGTCACATATTATGCATAATTAACTGTATGTTTGTTGTTGTTGTTTCTGTTTTTGTTATGTGCATTTCTTCATGTGTGATGGTCACACACACATATAGGCCCTTTTCATACAAACGAAGGGAAATCGGATGCGAGATGGGAAAATGGGATAACAGCTGATGTGTGATACCAGGCAAAGGGAAAATCTTATTTTTTAAGGGCTATTATTAGCGTGATTTTTATATCCTTCACCACAATGTGGAACAGGGTATTATGTTGTTGTGCATATGTTTGTAACAGGCAAAAGGAAACGAGATAGACACATGGTTCGTGTTGAGAAAATGCATATTATCACTTTTTAAATCGATTTATACATGTCCGTCAGTCTGCCTGTCTGTCCATGTTAAATTGTAAATAAAGTATAGGTACCATTTATGATCCGAATTGGATGAAATTTCGCATAGGTCACTTATTAGGCCCAAGGACGAACCCTATTGCAATTGGGAAAAATCGGTTCAGATTATGATATGGCCCCATATATTTTTATACCATTCACCACACTGTGGTACAGGGTATTATTCCCTTGTGCATATGCTTGTAACAGGCAAAAATAATCGAGATAGACCCATGGTTCCTTTTAAGATTATGCCAAGAATAGCTTTCTGAGTCGATTTATGCATGACCGACTGTCCATGTTAAATTGTAAACAAAGTACAGGTCGCATTTATGATCCGAATTGGATGAAATTTTAGCTTTAATTTTAGCACAGCTCAATTGTTTGGCCCAGGGACAAACCCTATTGAAAATGGCTCCCATATATATTTTCGTCCGATTTAAGGTAGGTGGTGCAACAAAGTCCCCATATATATCTTTCGATTTGCAGGGAATTTGGTATAGCGTACTGAATTGCATCTATAATAATGTGTGCTAAGTATCACGAAAATCGGTTCAGATTTGGATATAGCTCCCACATATATTTTCGTCCGATTCAAGGTAAATGTTGTACCAAAGTCCCTGGAAATCTTATCATTTGCACGAATTTTCCCATAGCGTACTGAATTAAGGCTAGAATGACTTGTGCTAAGTTTCGTGAAAATCAGTTCAGATTCAGATATAGCTCCCATATATATTTTCGTCCGATTTTATGTAATTGGTGCACCAAAGTCCCTATATATCTTTCGATTTGCACGAAATTTGGCACAGCGTAATGAATAAGGTCTAGAATGATGTCTGCCAAATTTCGCGTAAATCGGTTCAGATTTAGATATAGGTCCCATTTATATTTTCGTCCGGTTTTAGGTACATAGTGCACAAAAGTCGCTATATATGCTTCGATTTGCACGAAATTTGGCATAGCGTATTGAATTACGTCTAGAACGATGTGTGTTAAATTTCTTGAAATTCGGTTCAGATTTAGATATAGCTCCCATATATATTTTCATCCGATTTAAGGTAACTGGTGCACTAAAGACCCTATATATCTGTCGATTTGCACGAAATTTGGCATAGCGTACTGAATTGCATCTATAATAATGTGTGCTAAGTATCATGAAAATCGGTTCAGATTTAGATATAGCTCCCATATATATTTTCGTCCGATTTAACGTAAATTATGTACCATTGTCCCTATATATCTTTTGAGTTGCACGAAATTTGGCACAGCGTAATGAATAAGGCCTAGAATGATGTCTGCCAAATTTCGTGTAAATCGGTTCCGAGTTAGATATAGCTCCCATATATATCTTCGTCCGATTTAAGGTAAATTGTGTACAAAATTCTCTATATATCTTTCGATTTGGACGAAATTTGGCACAGCGTAATGAATTAGGCCTAGAATTATGTGTGCTGAGTTTTATGAAAATCGGTTCAGATTTAGTTATAGCTCCCATATATAGTTTCGTCCGATTTTATGTAAATGGTGCAAAAAAGTCTCTATATATCCGTCGATTTGGCATAGCGTACTGAATCAAGTCAAATATGATTTGTATTAAATTTCGTGAAAATCGATTCAGATTTAGATATATATATATATATATATATATATATGTTCTCGTCCGATTTAAGGTATATGGTGTACCAAAGTCCCTAAATATCTTTCGATTTTTGGCACAGCGTACTGAATTAGGTCTAGAATGATGTGTAGTAAGTTTCGGGAAAATCGGTTCAGTTTTCGATATAGCTCCCGTATATAATTTCGTCCGATTTAAGGTAAATGGTGCACCAAAGTCCCTTTATACCCATCGATTTGCACAAATTTGGCATAGCGTAATGAATGGAGTCTAGAATGATGTGTTGTACGTTTCGGGAAAATTGGGTCAGATTTCGATAGCTCATATACTTATGCACATATACTTATATCTACGTCCGATTTTACCTTAATGGTGCACCAAATTCCTAATGTTTGTCCGATTAACGCGAAATTTTGAACATCGTCTCAAATTGAGACTTTATTGCGTTTTGTTGAAATTGGTGCAGATGCAGCCATAGCTTCCATATGTACCTCGAACGGGTGTCTGATTGAAAATAAATTTTTAACAGTCCGGCGTACCGAATAGAGTTTATCAATTTTGCTATAAATCGTTTACAATAAATTTGTCCCATGGTACACAGACGACTCTAAATCTGCCCGAATGAAAATAAATTTATCGTAGACATGAGTATGTTCCTGCGAGGGAACATTGACATGCAATTTTATGGATACATATGTTCAATATACCCAAAGGGGTGAAGGGTATCATATAGTCGGCCCAGTCCGACTTTACTGCTTTCCTAACTGGTTTAAATATTTTTTTTCCAAGACGGTAATAGGCGTAAATTTGTGAAATAATTTTTTTTCAAGACCACAATAAGCGTAGACTTAAAAAAAATATTTCGATGCCCTTTTGTAAACGATATCCTTTAAACAATTAAAAAATACTTTTAATTAATAATTTAAATCTAAGCCCCCTTTTACCCTCTCCCCCACCACTCTAGTCACCAATTTCAGGCTCCATTTAAATTGCTCTTTATCACATATTTGAAATATAAAATATGTACATGATTGTCTCCTGTGTTTAATTTTTAATGAAAGTGAATTTAGTTATCCTCGAAAATTATTGTAACCACTAATTTAAAAGCATTTTCACAAAGTGATAACTGTTTGGGTGTGGGGGATGACATAGGAGGTGTGTCTGTGGGGTGTCTTTCGTAGGTGATAGTCACCATAGTATATAATTTGTTTAATTATATCCTCGGTGCTCAGCTCAAATGGTTGTTTGTATTAGGCGGTCTGTCGGTCGTTCGTTGTCTGTGTTCATGCGGTTATGTTAATAAATAATTTGCATATATGAACGGCATATTTCGATTCTCTCTTCAGGGTGTTGTTGTTGCTTTGAATTTTGCCACTTTTTTGATTTTGTATATAGTTGTTGTTGTAAAAGACCACATGAATTGTTATTTACGCATAGTTGTGGTAAATTGTTGGAGAAATTGAAGGAGGGTGATGTGATGACGAGGGATGGTGAGAAAAATTTGAGGAACTAGGATTTAGAACTTCAAACTAATAAATTTTTAATCAATATCGGAAATTTCGAAATTTGTTTCTTCATCCCGAAAATAAAAAATCAATTTTTGGCAATTTGAAAATTCCTAAAATCCCTTTATTGACCCTCATTCTCGAACATTCCATCTTTTGTCTAGTTTAGCTTTCAATGTTAGCTTTTTTGTTGTTTGTGGACCGATGATGACGTTGCTGTTATGACTGAAGAGGGAGACCGGCGTAACAATGTTGACAATTTGACATGTTTACCATATGTCCAATGACAAGAGATGAATTCGTGTGATCCACAGCCATTGCAGTCAGACAGACAGATAGATGCAGACAAACAAACTGCTAAAAGAAACTGTGGGACACAAACCAGGAAGAAACATATTAGGGTGGTCCCTAAAAATATACATAGATTTTAGAATAATATATAAAAAACTATATATTTTGTAAGGGCACATGATTTATTTAAAAATTAACTTTTCAAGGGCTTAAAAAGCATGAATTTATACAAAATATTTTTTCAAGGGCTCCAAAGGTGTGGTTTGGTATTTTTAAGGGCTCAAAACATTTTTTCAAGGGCTCAATTTATTAAAAAATATTTTTAAGGGTCTACAAGAGGCGTGGATTTATCTATACTAATAAAAGAGTAAAGTGATTGACAGATTTAACAATTCATCAACGCCCAGACAAAACGGAGGGTCACTCTTGGCCCAAAGGTGACAGATAAGGCTGGGTTTTTGGAAATTCGTACTAGAACGGTACGAAAAGTACTAAATGTGATACCATTTGTATTTGGCGAACCCGTAAAGCTAAAACTCTTAAATTTTAAATGAGGGTCACTAATGGACTGTGGAAGAGATATAGCAAAGGAGCTTTTGGAGATTCGAGCTATAAGTATGCGAAAAGTACTAAATTTTGTACAATTTCGTAGCATGTGAATGAATAGAGCTAAAAACTAGAAATTTTGAATGCGAATAAGGGTTGAGATGTAGGGTATATTTAAGGATATGGTTTTGAAAGCGTGAACTTATGTGTACAAAAAGTACTATATGGTACTATATATTTGGTACAAATTTAATTTGGAGATACAAATCGAGCTGGAATCTTGGAATTTGAAATTGACATTACCGTCGGAGTGTCGAATTGGGATATGAACTTAGTTTTGGATATTTTTTACTTATGTTTACGAAAAGTACTAAATCGTACCATAATCGGTACAGTTTGAATTTGGGGAAAACAATAGACGGGGGACAATGAAATTTGAAGTCAGGATCACTGTATGGGTGTAGGATTTGGTTCAGGATTCAGTTTAAGAAATTAATACTTATGTGTACTAAATGATACTAAATTTGGTACAATTTGAATTTTAGGTGAACCAATAGAGCTAGAGTCATGTAATTTGGAGTCGTGATCATTGTTGAGGTTTAAGATTGAGATATGTAAACGGTTTAGAAATTTGCACTGATGTGTACTAAATTTGGTACAATTTGAATTGTGAGTGAACCGATAGAGTTGGAATCCTGAAACTTGGATTTGGGATCACTGTGGGGGTGTTGGAGGTTTGGAAATTGGTACTACAATGTACTAAATTTAATACGATTTGATTTGTGGGTGAACCCATAGAATTGGAATCCTGAAATTTTGATTTAGGAACACTGTGGAGGTGTAGAATTGGGGTATGAAGGAAGTTTTGGAAATTGGTATTTGAATTGTGGGTGAACCGATAGAGTTGAAATCCTAAAATTTGGATTTCGGATCACTGTGAGGGGTGTAGGGTTGGGGTATGTAGGAAGGTTTGGAAATTCGTACTACTGTGTACTATATTTGGTACAATTTGAATTGTGGGTAAACCGATAGAGTTGGTATCCCCAAATTTTGATTTAGGATCACTGTAAAGGCGTAGGATTGGGGTATGTAAGAAGTTTTGGAAATTGGTAGTACTGTGTACTAAATTTGGTACAATTTAAATTGTGGGTGAACCGATAGAGTTGGATTCCTTAAACTAGGATTTAGGTTAGGTAGGAAGGTTTGGAAATTCGTACTGCTGGGTACTATATTTGGTACAATTTGAATTGTGGGTGAGCCGATGGAGTTGGAATCCTGAAGCTTGGATTTGGGATTACTGTGGGGATGTAGATTTGTGGTAAGAAGGAGGATTTAGGAATTCGTACCACTGTGTACTTATGGAAATAATGTGTGCTAAATGGAACTAAATTTGGTAAATTTGGATTTGGGTGAACCTTCATAAAATTTGATATTAAATGGTACTCAAATTCATTTTATGGTCGATATTAATGTGTGGATTGTTTAGTTTTTCTGACACATGCAGTTTTCTGTGAAAAAAAAAATAATATGTTAATACATGTTTTAATATTACCCACATTTGCTAACGAAGTAGCGGGCATATGCTAGTTAAAAATATTTCTAAGCGTCTACAAGAGGCGTGGATTCATTAAAAAATATTTTTAAGGGTCTACAAGAGGCGTGGATTCATTAAAATATATTTTTAAGGGTCTACAAGAGGCGTGGATTCATTAAAAAATATTTTTAAGGGTCTACAAGAGGCGTGGATTCATTAAAAAATATTTTTAAGCGTCTACAAGAGGCGTGGATTCATTAAAAAATATTTTTAAGGGGGCCGAGAGGTGAGGATTCATTAAAAAATATTTTTAAGGGTCTACAAGAGGCGTGGATTCATTAAAAAATATTTTTAAGGGTCTACAAGAGGCGGGGATTCATTAAAAAATATTTTTAAGGGCCTACAAGAGGCGTGGATTCATTAAAAAATATTTTTAAGGGTCTACAAGAGGCGTGGATTCATTAAAATATATTTTTAAGGGTCTACAAGAGGCGTGGATTCATTAAAAAATATTTTTAAGGGTCTACAAGAGGCGTGGATTCATTAAAAAATATTTTTAAGGGTCTACAAGAGGCGTGGATTCATTAAAAAATATTTTTAAGGGTCTACAAGAGGCGTGGATTCAGTAAAAAATATTTTTAAGGGTCTACAAGAGGCGTGGATACATTAAAAAATATTTTCAAGGGCTCAAAATATACAAATCCAAAATTTTGAAGGACTGCAATATTTGTGGATTTTTTTTTGCAATAACTTTTGTTTGTTCGTTCCACCCTCATACATTTCTATACTTTGTCCCTATATCCTAAAATTGTCATTTGCTATGACAATTTGTAAATTTTCAATATTTGTTTCTTTTTAGTTTTTATTTTTTCTTTCTATTCCTTTTATATGAATATCCGTGTGTTCGGTTTTGCAATAGTTTAACGGACAAAAGGATATGTCGGTTAATATTTAGGGGATGAAACGGACCAAAACTTAATTTTTGTCCGATTTTCTGGTCGCTCCAGAAGCCGCAAATATGGCCCGAACATTACGGAGGAGGGGATCGGGCTAAAGAACAAGCATACATGTTTTGATAAGATCGGTCAATATTTAGCAGGTCAAATGGACCCTGACTTTTGTGTGAAAAATTACAAATTGTGTATCTTATAGCATATATATTTACACCTGAAGGACATAGAGCCGACAAGTTGATTATATATCCAAAGGAAGTGGTTGACCTTTAAATTTATACCAACTATATTGTCGTATGTACTCGGATGTGGAAGTTACACACAAATATTTACAGGTGCTTACGTATTCAGATATTATTTAGTAACCCATTACCACACTAGAAAGCGGAAATATAGCGCAGATCGCTTTGAAATGTCCCATGAGGTTCCAGTTATGGTCAAGGTCAACGCCTACAATTTTCGGTGCTGATCAGATAATAATTTTTGGGCGAAATTGACCGAAAACTTAATATTTTGTGTTTTTCGAGTCGATCTATAGGCCGCAATTGAAAGCCGAACATCACAACACAACCCACTGTGAAGGGAATCTGGACAAGTAATTTGAAAGGCTATACTAAATAGTAGTAATATTTGTTGACTTCTAGTCGGTCAAGATTGTGCAAATATCGCGAAATATTGACCAAGCACAGAATATAGAACCACACATAGTTAGATTTTCGTGGAAGTTGTGTAGGGTATCATATGGAAGGCCCCGTCCGACTATACTGCTCCGCTCACTGGTTTTTATGACAGCATATTAATACAAACGACAGGTCAATATTTGGCTATGTTTTTATTAAAATAAGTTTTATGGTTATCATTAGGCAGAACTTTTAACAAACCAGTAAGGAAAGTATTAAAGTCGGACTAGGGTCTTTGGTGCACTATTTACCTAAAATCGGACGAAAATATATATGGGAGCTATATCTAAATCTGAACCGATTTCTACGAAATTTAAAACACATCTTTCGAGACTTAATTCAGAACCCTATGCCAAATTTCATGCAAATCGAAGGATATAAAGGGGCTTTGGTGCACTATTTACCTAAAATCGGACGAAAATATATGTGGGAGCTATATCTAAATCTGAACCGATTTTCACGAAACTCAGCACACATCCTGCTAGACTCAAGTGAGTAAGCTATGCCAAATTTCGTGCAAATCGATAGATATATAGGGACTATTGTGCACCATTTACATCAAATCGGACGAAAATATATATGGGAGCTATATCTAAATATGAACCGATTTTCTCGAAATTTAACACACATCGTTCTAGACTTAATTCAAAATGCTATGCCAAATTTCGTGCAAATCGAAGGAAATATAGGGACTTTGGAGCACTATTTAATTTCATCAAATTCGAATCAAAAATGCGACCTAGTAGTTTGTTTACAATTTAACATGGACAGACGGACGGACATGCATAATCAACTTAAACAGTGATTCTATGCATATTCCCAAAAGGAACCATGGGTCTATCTCATTTCCTTTTGCCTGGTACAAACATATTCACAAAGACATAATACCCTGTACCACAGTGTTATGAAGGGTATAAATATTTTTTAAAGGTCCGTAAAAGAGATAGAAAACCTCTTTCGGGTCTTGTGTGAATAAAAACACCTTCTTCAGGTGTTGTGTGGACATGAGACCCTCTATAGATATTCTTAAATTTTGTATATCCCCTTTCCCCCCTTCCCTCACATCACTCTCTCTTCACTTAACTACCAAATATGTAGGAACGTCCAAATAGTTATGGTTATGGTCATTTATGTATGAATGCGAATTATGTCCTGCTACTATGGCTGTGTACCAATTATATACATGTGCACTAGGATACGATGTGGTAATATAGAACTACCACCACCACCACCACCATATTCATTTTCCTTTAACCATTACCATTGTCTTCTTCGTAAAGTTGATCGTTTTTATTTTGGCCATTTCTGTTTGTTCTTTGGGCCGGGTGATGCATTACTCTCGGATGGAGACAATATGCTGTTAGCATTTTATTTGGCATCATATTACGCTCAATGAATTTTATGGTTATAAATATTTTTGTTGTTGTTGTTTCGTTTTTTTTTTTGTGGTACATATTTGTCTACAAAAAAAATGGAAAGTGACAGTGATTTTAGAAAGAAAAATATTGTTTTTGCAAAATAGTCAGGCTGAATCCCAGTTTGTTGTTTTTATAAAAAACAACTATTTATTAGTGGGGAATGTATGTCATTGTTTGCCGAGGGGTAAGGCAGGGAAGACTATAGTTTCGGATCACGCCACTGATCCTCATCAGATCCCTTAGTTTTCTGTTGGGATATTCTCCCCAGAAGCTATTGCTTCTATACAAAAAACCTTTCATACCCAAATGTCTCTTGTAACAAAGCGAAGTACGTACCTGGCCAACGACATAAACTGCATGAGAATTTCGCTGGTGCCTCACTTTGTGTTGGACCTTAAAAAAATACATGCCTATATTTAGGTCCCTAAAGAAATATCTATAAAAATTCATGTCTACTGTTAGGTGCCTAAAAAATATTTTTAAGCCAGTGAGCGGAGCAGTACAGTCGCACGGGGCCGACTATATGATACCCTACACAACTTCCACGAAAAACTAACTTTCTGTGGATCTATATTCTGAGCTTGGGCAATATTTCGCGATATTTGAACCATCTGGACCAACTAGAGACCGACAATTATTACTAATGTTCAGTACAGCCTTTCTCATTACTTGTCCAGATTCCCTTCTCTTGTGTTGTGATCTTCTTATTCCCATTGGAGCCTATAGCTCGACTCGAAAAAACGCAAAAAATTATGTTTTCGGTCCACTTCATCACAATATCCATCCTTGACCATAACTGGAACTTCATGGAACATTTTAAAGCGATCAGCGCTATATTTCCGCCCTCTAGTGTGGTAAAGGGTAACTAAATAATATCTGAATAAATACGCACCTGTAAATATTTAAGTGTAACTCCCACATCTGAGTACATACGTCCATATAATTGGATTCAATTTAAAGGTCAACCACTGCCCTTGGATATACCAAAAACGTTTCGGGTCTATGTCCTTCAGGGGTAAATCTATAAGCTATAGAATACAAATTTTGTAATTTTTCACACAAAAGTCAGAGTCCATTTGACCCACTAAATATTGGCCGATCCTTATCAAAACAGGCATGCTTATCCCGATCCCCTTCTCTATGTAAAAATTCGCGATGTTTGGGTCATAATTGCGGCCTCTAGAGCGACCAGAAAACCCGATAAAAATTAAGTATTTGGTCCATTTCATCCCCTAGATATTAACCGATCTTTACCAAAATAGGTAGTCTTCATTGGCCAGAACCCATCCTACATGCAAAATTTCGTGAAGATTGGTCCATAACTGTGGCCTGTATCGTGTTTACAAAATATAATGGACAGACGGACGGACACACATGTCTAGATCGACTCAGCTAGTCGAGATATGACGATCGGTATACTTAATGGTGGGTCTAGAACCAATATTTCGCGGCGTTACAAACATTTGGGGCTGCACAAAGCTATAACACCCTTAAAAAATAGTTGTGTAGGGTATAAATACATTCCTATTTTTAGGTCCCTAAAGAAATATTTAAAAAAAAATACGTGTCTACTGTTAGGTCCCTAAAAATATTTAAAAAAAATCCGTGTCTACTGTTAGGTCCCTAAAAATATTTTTTAAAATCCACGCCTATTGTTAAGACCTTAAAAATGTTTTTAAAAAATCCAAGCCTATTTTTAGGACCTTTCAAAAGTTTTTTTAAAACCACGCCTAGTGTTAGGTCCTTGAAAAAATATTTTAAAAAATCCCCGCCTTTTGTTAAGTCCTTATGAAAATAAAATCATGCTTCCATTCCACTGTTTCTTCTCCTCCACCAGCAACCATCTGCTCTTTTCTCCCCCGCTTCCATCTCCCATATCACCATCATCATTATTATTATCAAACTGCCTACTTATATCCATATTTCCGTATGGTAACTAACTAACTGACTCGGTGACAGGCAGACAGTTGTTTTTTCGTTGTGGTGGTTCCTTCGGTATCCATCTTCCACCTCCCACCAAAAATCTCATCCTTCTTCCTTTTTTTCGGTGACTTTAATATAAAGTTTTTTCATTCTTATTTCGGTAGGCATAAAAATGTCCATAAAACGTTTTATTATGTGTCCTCAGTGTTTTGTGGATGTATGCGAAGTGGTCCTTTCGTTCGTTCGGAGAAGGAAGGAAGATATCTGTGACATTGGTGCGCTTTATTGCCTTTCCATATGGGTGGGTGCATGAGTGTGAGTAAGTGTCTACACATAGAAGTCCCATAAACGTCCAATGTGTGTAACATAATATTGTCATGAATATTTTCTTTCTTTCGTTGTTTGGTAGTCATTTGCTGTCAGGGAGCTTTCTTTTTTTTTATTATTTTTGGGTATTCTAATGGTCAGCCTCGATTTTCGTTGTGATGCTTGCTTCGGGGTGTATTTGAAATAATTTGTTGAAAATTTGACAGAGTACTTGTTTAATTGTTTATGTGTCTGGCTATTGCCATGGAATATTAAAATGAATAAGGGACAGGGATAGACTGTAATGAAGTGATTTAAGGGGAAATTAATGAATAGTTCGTGGCTTGCAAAAATTATTTAAACAAAATCCAAGCCTATTGTATTCCTCGAAAAAAATAATTTAATAAATCCACGCTTATCGTAGTCCTCGAAAAAATTATTTAAAAAATCCAAGCCAATTGTACTTACTTAGCTGGCTTGATACGGAACGGTTGTTCCATAAGCCGAGCTTAAACCAGTAAGGAAAGAAGTAAAGTCGGACGGGGCCGACTCTAGGATACCCTTCACCACTATGGGTACATTAAACAGGACTATTAACATGAAATTGGATGAAATAAAATATGTGATATTTATCTAAATGTGAATCTACCTAGATTTGTCCATAAAGTGTGTAAATCGACTTCAAACAAATATAAATAGGTCATCCGGTTGACTATGTCTGTACTTCTAGAAAACGCAACTACGTAATTCTATGCTCAATTTTGTACGTTGTGCAAAATTTGATGTCAATGATCGGCTTGCTTGATATCGGGCGAAAAAATATATGTAAGCTATATCCACATATTAAGCGATTTCAAACAAACTTGTCACAGGTTAGGTTATACTAACTTTAGAACGTTTTGTTCCTATTGGTTCCTTGGTGCGTCAATTACATAAAATCAATCTATAATAAAATGGAGCTATATCTAAATCTGGACCGATTTTCACGAAACAAGGCAGACATCACTCTAGGCTCAATTCAGTACGTTATGCCAAATTTCGTGCAAATCGAAAGATATATAGCGACTTTGGTGAACCATTTACATGAAATCGGACGAAACTATATGTGGGAGCTATATAGAAATATGGACCGATTTTATCGAAACTTGGCAGACATCACTCTAGGCTCAATTCAGTACGTTGTGCAAAATTTCGGGCAAATCGAAAGATATATATGGATGTTGGTGCACAATTTACATGAAATCGGACGAAACTATATATGGTAGCTATATCTAAATCTTGACCGATTTTCACGGAGCTTGGCAGACATCATTCTAGACCTAAATGATTAGGCTGTACCAAATTTCGTGCTAATCGAAAGATATATAGGGACTTTGGGACCCCATTTACATTAAATCGGACGAAACTATATATGTGAGCTATATCTAAATCGGGACCGATTTTCATGAAACTTGGCAGACATCATTCTAGGCTCAATTAAGTACGTTATGCCAAATTTCGTGCAAATCGAAGGATATATAGGGACTTTGGGGCACCATTTACATGAAATCGGACGAAACTATATATGGGAGCTATATCTAAATCTGGACCGATTTTCTTGAAACTGGGCAGACACCATTCTAGACTCAATTCAGTACGTTATGCCAAATTTCGTGCAAATCGAAAGATATATAGAGACTTTGGGGCACCATTTACATGAAATCGGACGAAACTATATATGGGAGCTATATCTAAATCTGGACCGATTTTCACGAAACTTGGCAGACATCACTCTAGGCTTAATTCAGTACGTTATGCCAAATTTCGTGCAAATCAAAAGATATATAGGGACTTTGGGGCACCATTTACATGAAATCGGACGAAACTATATATGGGAGCTATATCTAAATCTGGACCGATTTTCACGAAACTTGGCAGACATCATTCTAGACCTAAATGATTAGGCTGTACTAAATTTCGTGCAAATCGAAAGTTATATAGGGACTGTTTACATTAAATCGGTTAAATATATATATGGGAGCTATATCTAAATCTGAACCGATTTTTCCCAATTTCAATAGGGTTCGTCCTTGGGCCAAATAAGTGACCTATGCCAAATTTCATCCAATTCGGATCATAAATGCGACCTGTACTTTGTTTACAATTTAACATGGACAGACGGACGGACGGACGGACAGACGGACATGCGTAAATCTACTCAGAAAGTGATTCTATGCATATTCTCAAAAGGAACCATGGGTCTATCTCGATTATTATACCCTCCACCATAGTATGGAGGGTATATTAGTTTTGTTTTTCCGTTTGTAACTCATCGAAATAATCATTTCCGACCCTATAAAGTATATATATTCTTGATCAGCGTTAAATTCTAAGACGATCTAAGCATGTCCGTCTGTCCGTCTGTCTGTCCGTCTGTTGTAATCACTCTAGCGTCTAAACGAGTTGAGATAGATCGCCAAAATTTTGCACAGGGTCGTCTTTTGTCTGCAGGCAGGTCAAGTTCGAAGATGGGGTATATCGGTCCACGTTTAGGCATAGCTCCCATATAAGGGTACCCCCCCAATTTTCGGTATTTTGGGGTTTTTGAGCGCGTTTTTCAACCGAATTCGCTGAAATTTGGTATATTGGGTTCCTATTGGGTACCCAATTTCTCCACAAAAAATTATACATATAGGTCCATTCTTTCTGGTAGCCCCTATATAACGGTAGACTCTAATTTTCAGTATTTTGGGGGTTTTGATCGTAGTTTTCAACCGAATTGGCTGTAATTTAGTACTTTGAGTTCTTATAGCGTACCAAATCTCTTCACTAAAAATTATAAATATAGGTCCATTTTTTCTGGTAGCCCCCATATAAGGGTACCCCCCAAATGGCGGTATTTTGGGGCTCTTGAGCGCGTTTTTCAACCGAACTCGCTGAAATTTGGTACATTTGGTTCTTATTGGGTGCCAAATATCTCCACTAAAAATTATAAATATAGGTCCAATTTTTCTGGTAGCCCCCTTATAAGGGTACCCCCAATTTTCGCTATTTTGAGGTTCTTGAGCACGTTTTTCAACCGAATTCGCTGAAATTTGGTATTTTGTAGTCGTATATGGTAACAATTTTCCCTAAAAAAATTATCAGTATTCACCCCCTTTTTGGGGTAGTCCCCATATAACCCCCTTTTTTATATTAAAATAGTTATGCAATTTGTTCCGCGTTTTGGGTTTGGTTCTAAGACTCTGTTGTAATCATCTTACCGAGATAAAAACTAGAACGTAAGGTTCGATAATGAACTATATATGAACTTTAACTCATATTTAGGCCTAGCCCTGTGTGGGAGGTACCAGAACGAGTTTGGAAGAAATAATAAGATGGCCAAAGTTTGCATGAAATCAAAATTTTCTCAAACAAATTTGGTCCAAAGAAACATGGGGTCTACAACCAGTTTAACAGTGTCAAAGTGTATACACCCTCAGTAGCCATAAAGCTGAGGGTTTAATTATCCATTAAAAATTTCTGAAATTTGTTTTATATTTTACATTATGGTTTACATAATCGGTTTGCAAAAATCTCGATATAGGTCCACTTTTTGGTATTTTCCCTATATTTTCATTTCAAGTACCTGTCAGTTTATCTATGGTGGAGGGTATCCAAAGTTCGGCCCGGCCGAACTTAACGCTTTTTCACTTGTTTTTGCCTGTTACAAACATATGCACAAAGACATAATACCCTGTACCACAGTGTGGTGAAGGGTATAAAAAGATTTCCAAGCGCGTCGATCTTGTGCGCATATTTTCCAATTTAAAAGCCACGTTTCAAGATGTCGTTTTCTACTTGGTCTTTCCATCTAATTCGTGGCCTTCCCCCTCTACGGGAACCATCAGTAGGGTCGCTTTTATATGCCTTTTGAATTGGGGCATTCTCATTCATTCGCACTACATGCCCTAGCCACCGTAGTCCCTGCAGCTCAATACAACTGACTATGTCGATATCCGCGTATAAATTGTAAAGCTCGTGATTCATTCGACGCCGATATTCACCGTCGACGGCCCGTAGATCTTTCGGAGAATTTTTTCTTTCAAATACCCAAGAGCTGCCTCATTTGCTTACGCAAGTACCCATGCTTCAGATCCATATAATAGCACGGGTATTATCAGCGTCTTGTAAAGTGTGAGTTTGTTCTGACGGGAGGTGGCCTTGTTTCTAAACTGCTTACTTAGACCATAGTTGCATCTGTTGGCCATCACAATCTTTCTCCGAATTTCAAAACTGATGTCATTAGTTATATTTTTGGCGGTACCAAGGTATATAAAATCCTTAAATACCTCGAAGCTGTAGTTCTCAAGTTCCACAGTTAGTCCGTGTCTACTGGACGTCTTGCGCGTTGGTACCACCAGCTTGGTCTTCTCGCCGTTTACTGCCAGACCCACCTTGACAGACTCCTTCTCAATTTGTTCAAAGGTGGCTGTACCGCTCGCAATGTTCGACGCATTATATTGATGGCATCGCTGTAGGCGATCTGTTCTGTTGTTGTTTGGTGCATAGAGTGGCATTTCTGTTCACCTTTGCGTCTCGTATGACCTTTTCCAGCAGGATGTTAAAAAGGTCACACGACAAACTGTCACCATGTCTGAATCCTCGTTGGGTATTAAAGGACTCCGAGAGGTCCTTTCCGACTTTAACTGCTGGCCTTGTGCCACTTAAAGTTATCCTGCATAGCCGTATTAATTTTGCAGGAATGCCGAACGTAGACATGACTTTAAACACCTCTGAACGGATAGGGCAGTCGAATGCGGTTTTATAGTGGACGAATAGGTGGAATGTGTCGATGTGTTTTTCGTGGGTCTTTTCCAGGATTTGGCGCAGAGTGAAAATTTGGTCAATGGTGGATTTGTCAGGTCTGAAGCCGCATTGGTATGGTCCAATAATGTCATTGACCATTGGCTTCAATCGTTCACACTGCACACTGGATAGCACTTTATATGCGATGGGAAGGAGACTTATTCCTCTATACTTAACACATATCATCTTGTATCCTTTTTTGTGCACGGGACACAGGATGCTGAGGTTCCAATGATTGGGCACGCATTCCTCCAGCCAAATTGTACTAATCAGCTGGTGCATGCCCCTGAAGCATCTGACCACCAGTCTTGAATAGTTCGGCTGGTAATCCATCGGCTCCTGTAGCTTTATTGTTCTTCAGCCGATTAATTGCTATTCTGACCTCATCTTGGTTAGGTGGTATACACTCTATACTGTCAACCAATAAGATGTTCTGGGGGCATCTTCTTCATCGCCACTATTTGATACCAGAAGTTTTTCAAAATGCTCCTTCCAGATCCTCAGCACGCTGTCTGTAGTTGTCACCAGGTTTCCTTCTTCATCTCTACCGGAGTATGTGCCTGCACCAAAACCTTTGGTTTGGTGTTTTACTCGTTGGTAAAATTTCCGGGCTTCATTCTGACTCCTGTACATCTCGATTTGCTAACGCTCACGTTTTTATACCCTCCACCATAGTATGGAAGGTATATTAATTTTGTCATTCCGTTTGTAACTCACCGAAATATTCATTTCCGACCCTATAAAGTATATATATTCTTGATCAGGGTAAAATTTTAAGACGATCTAGCCATGTCCGTTCTTCTGTCCGTCCGTCCGTCCGTCCGTCCGTCTGTTGTAATCACGCTATCTATATCTAAAGGAATTGAGATAGGGTGCTGAAATTTTGCATAGGGATGTCATTTGTCTGCAGGCAGGTCAAGTTCGAAGATGGGCTTCATCGGTCCATTTTAAAGCATCCCGTATAACAGTACTCCCCAATTTTCGGTATTTTGGGGTTCTTGAGCGCGTTTTTTAACCGAATTCGCCGAAATTTGGTACATTGGGTTCTTATTGGGTACTAAATGTCCTCCACAAAAAATTATAAGTATAGGTCCATATTTTCTGGTAGCCCCCATATAACGGTACCTCCTAATTTTCAGTATTTTGGGGGTTTTGGTCGTATTTTTCTACCGAATTGGCTGTAATTTAGTACTGCGAGTCTTTAATAGGTTCCAAATCACCCCCACAAAAAATATGAATATAGGTCCATTTTTTCTGGTAGCCTTATATGGGGGACCCCCAATTTTCGGTTTTCGGGGTTCTTGAGCCCTTTTTTCAACCGAATTCGCTGAAATTTGGTACATTGGGTTCTTGTTGGGTACCAAATATCTCCACTAAAAATTATGAATATAAGTCAATTTTTTTCTGGTAGCTCCCATATAAGGGTACCCCCAAATTTCGGTATTTTGGGGTTCTTGAGAGCGTTTTTCAACTGAAATCGCTGAAATTTGGTACGTTGAGTTCTTATTGGGTAACAAATCTCCCTACTAAAAATTATAAATATAGGTTCATTTTTTTCGGATAGTCCCCATATAAGGGTTCCTCGAATTTTCCGCATTTTGGGGTTCTTGAGCTCGTTTTATAACTGAATAATCTGAAATTTTGTACATTGGGTTCTTATTTGTTACCAAATTACTCCACTCCAGTCCCCATAGTCCACTGTGGTGCAGGGTATTGTGTCTTTGTGCATATGTTTTTAACAGGAAAAATTCGAAATGGTCCCATGGTTCCTTTGGAGAATATGATTAGAATCACTTTCTGAGTCGATTTATGCATGTCCGTCCGTCTGTCCGTCCGTCTGTCCGTCCGTCCACGTATTTTTGTTAACAAAGTACAGGTCCCATTTGTGATCCGATTTGGATGAAATTTGGCACAGGTCACTTAATAGCCCAAAGGACGAACGCTATTGAAATTGGGAAAAATCGGTTCAGATTTAGATATAGCTCCCATATATATTTTCGTCCGATTTCATGTAAATGGTGTACCAAAGTCCCTATATATCTTCCGATTTGCACGAAATTTGGCATAGCGTACTGAATTGATTCTTGGATGATGTGTGTAAAATTTCTTGAAAATCGGTTTAGATTTAGATATAGCTCCCATATGTATGTTCGACCGATTTCATGTCAATGGTTCACCAAAGTACCTATATATCTTTCGAAATTTGACATAGCGTACTGAATTGAGTCTAGAACGATGTGTGCAAATTTTCGTGAAAATTGGTTCAGATTTAGATATAGCTCCCATATATATTTTCTTCCGTTTTTATGTAAAAAGTGCACAAAAGTCCTTATATATCCTTCGATTTGCACGAAATTTGGCACAGCGTAATGAGTTAAGTCTAGAACGATGTGTGTTAAATTTCGTAAAATCGGTTCAGGTTTAGATATAGCTCCCATATATATTTTCGTCCGATGTTAGGTAAATAGTGCACCAAAGTCCCTATATATGCTTCGATTTCAACGAAATTTTGCATAGCATTCTGAATTAAGGCTTGAACGATGTGTGTCAAATTTCGTGAAAATCGGTTCAGATTTAGATATAGCTCCCATGTGTATGTTCGACCGATTTAATGTAAATGGTGTTCCAAATTCCATATATATCCCTCGATTTGCACAAAATGTGGCATAGCGTACTGAATAAACCTTAGAACGATGTGTGTTAAGTTTCGTGAAAAGCGGTTCAAATTTAGATATAGCTCCCATATATATTTTCGCCCGAATTAATGTAGATGGTGTACCAAGGTCCCTATATGTCCTTCGATTTCCACGAAATTTGGCATAGCGTACTGAATTGAGTCTAGGATGATGTGTGTAAAATTTTTTGAAAATCGGTTCAGATTTAGATATAGCTTCCATATATTTTTGCCCGATTTAATTTTAATTTTGCACGAAATTTGACATGGCGTACTGAATTGAGTCCAGAATGATGTATTTTTGGATGCATCTTTTAAATACACCCATAGTGGTGAAGGGTACCATATAGTCGGTCCCGTCCGACTTTATTACTTTCCTTACTGGTTTTTCATTGCATTACGTGTTGCTACTGTGTGCAAGGTTGCCCTATACGCTGCGTTTTTCACATCAGTAGCATTACAACACTCCTGATCGTACCATGGGTTTGCTGATGCTTTTAAAGCCCCTGAAAAAGGTATATTTATTTAATACTTACTTATTTTAACTTATTTTACTTATTTAAAAACCCTACGTCTTTTTTGGGGCTTGTAAAATATTATTTAAAAAACTGAATTCTCTTCCTAGTCCTTCATTGTTTTCCATTTAATAATTGAAATTTTCATGGAACGATTTATTGCCATTAATTTATTCCTTAGAATATTAGCATAACCTTAACCCCATCCATTCTCCCTTTCAGCTAATTCATTTCACTTGGAATATTCAATAGCCCTCTCTGCCATAATGTTTAGCAACCAATAATTCATAAATTTTAATCAATTTTTACAATCTCATAATTTTCCCCAAGAAAATCACAAAAAGAAAAGAAAGAAGAAAAGCATTGAATATTTTATAAAAATTGCAATGGTTCTTTGGTTCCAAGGACCTTTTCAGGACAATGATAATAACAATAGCAATGATGATAATATTCATCATCATCATCAGGAGCAGCAACATTATTATGTTGCTCAGTCTCAGCTACTGTTGCACTAGGTGCTGTAATGTAATTGTTGTTTGTGTTGTTGCAGGACACCCACACAACCATACCCTCCCTTTGGTGGGGGAGGTTACAAAAAGCGTTAAAAATATTATTCATTATTATTCATTGCCACAAATAAAGTAGAAAAAATGTCAACGACAGCACTTTTGTTGCAACGGAAAAATACCAACCATACCTCGGCCCTTTGTCGTACGACCTGCCCGGCCACCACCCTCAACTTTTCGTTTTTTTACACACACAATTTTTTTGTTGTTGTTTTCCTTGGTAAGGGAGTTGATAATCGGTTTGGGCTATGCCACTGACTTTTTACATGACTTTTTTACTGCCTTCTGTGGTCGTCTGTCTGGCCAGTAGCTGGAACAGCAGCAGCAGCATGAGCACCCTCGCCAGCATTAGTTCTGGATGCGGGGCATAAAGTAAATGAAGTAGAAAAGACATTTTATGACTACATTGCATAAAAGTTGCACAAATGAAAATAATGAATAAAATGTCATAACATCCTTGGGTTGCAGTGCAACACAACCACCACCACCAACCACACCAGCAGCACCAATGCAGGCTATCCTGCTGCAGGAATAAAAACAACACACACACATCCAGGAAAAACGCCAACATTATAATAATGTGAACATAAATTAATGTAACAGTTTGCCGTTTAATGCCATGCTCTAAAACTCTGCTCAGATAGGCCAAGTTAACGATGTACAAGTGCAAGTTTTTTTGTTTTGCCACACCACAACACCCCTTCTCAAGCGGCTAAAGCAGGGGGAACGTCATAAAAAGTGGTTGCGAAAAACTAATATCGCCCAGGGCCCACATTCTATAAACTATGGAGTAAAACTTGGAGAGACAGGCACAGTGTTCGGCCAGAACTATTTCATTAAATAATTTTTTGTAAAGACTACAACAGGCGTAGATTTTTTTAAATAATTAATTTCAAAGGCCATATTAGGCGCGGATTTTTTAATTATTATTTTTCAGGGGCCATAATAGGCATGGATTCTATGAATATTTTTTTCAGGGGCCATAATAGGCGTGGATTTTTCAAGGGCCATAATACTTACATACATAGCTGGCTTGTTATAGAACGGTTGTTCCATAAGCCCGGTTGTTCCAAGCGCGTCGGTCTTGTACGCATCTCCTCCAATTTGAAAGATCACGTTCCAAGAAGTTGTTTTCTACTTGGTCTTCTCATCTAAATCGTGGCCTTCCCCTTCTACGGTAATCTCCCTATTATATGCCTTTTGAGCTGGCAATCGCACAACATGCCCTAGCCACCGTAATCGCTTCAGCTCGTGGTTCATTTGACGCCGATATTCACCGTCGACGCAGATCGGCCCATAGATCTTTCAGAGAATTTTTCTTTCAAACACCCCAAGAGCTGCCTCATCTCTTTGCGCAAGTACCCATGCTTCAGATCCATATAACAGCACGGGTAGTATCAGCGTCTTGTAAAGTGTAAAATTGGTCTGGCGAATTTTGGTTTCTAAACTGCTTACTTATACCATAGTAGCTTCTGTTGGCCATCACATTCCTTCTCCGAATTTCAAAACTGATGTCACTCGTTTTATTTATGGCGGTACCAAGGTATATAAAATCTTTAACTACATCGAAGCTGTAGTTCTCAAGTTCCACAGTTGGTCCGAGTCTACTGGACGTCTTGCGCGTTAATACCATCAACTTGGTCTTCTCGCCGTTTACTGCCAGACCCACTTTGGCAGACTCCTTCTCAATTTGTTCGAAGGTGACTGTTACCGCTCTCAGTGTTTGACCCATTATATCGATGTCATCGACGTAGGCGAGTAACATGTGTTGTTTGGTGTTCAGAGTGCTATTTCTGTTAACCTCTACATGTCGTATGACCTCTTCCAGCAGGATGTTAAAAGATCACACGACAAACTTTCACCTTGTCTGAATCCTCGTTCGGTATTGAAGGGCGTATTAATTTAGCATGAATGCCGAACGTAGACATGGCTTTAAACACCTCTGGACGGATAGGGCAGTCGAATACGGCTTTATAGTCGACGAATAGTTGGTACGTGCCGCTGTGTTTTTCGTGGGTCTTTTCCAGGATTTGGCGCAGAGTGAAAATCTGATCAATGGTGGCTTTGCCAGGCCTGAAGCCGCATTAGAATGGTCCAATAATGTCATTGACCATTGGCTTCAATCGTTCACACAGCACACTGGATAGCACTTTGTATGCGATGGGAAGAAGGCTAATTCGTCTATAGTTGGCACATAACATCGTACGGGGCACATTTTTGTGCACGGGGCAGAGGATTCTGAGGTTCCAATCATTGGTCATGCATTCCTCTAGCCCAATTGTACTAATCAGCTGGTACATGCTCCTGACCAGCATCTGACCACCAGTCTTGAATAGTTCGACTGGTAACCCATTGGCTTTTGCGCCTTTATTGTTCTTCAGCCGAATAATTGATTTTATGACATCATCTCGGCTAGGTGGTATCCACTCTATACCATCATCATCTGGTTCTGACGTATCTTCTTCACCGCCACTATTTGCTATCAGAAGCTTTTCAAAATGCTCCTTCCAGATCCTCAACACGCTGTCTGTATCTGTCACCAGGTTTCCTTCTTCATCTCTACAGGAGGATGTGCCTGCGACAAAACCTTCGGTTTCTTTTTTTTTCTGAAAACACGTTTCTCCTCTCTCCTTTTCTCCCGATAATTCTCCATCGCTTTACGTGTTGCTACTGCCTGCAGGGTTGTCCTATACGCTGCGTTTTTCATATCAGTAGCATTACGCCACTCCTGATCGCACCACGGATTTCTTGATGGTGGTCTTTGGTACCCAAGTGTTGCTGTTGCTGCAGTTTGTAGGGAGTGGGAAATTCTTTGCCATTGTGTTTCTATACTATTATCGGAACAAGAAGTGCTTTTGTCAAGCAGATGGGTAAGTTGAGCGGAGTAGGCCTCTGCTACCTTATGTGTTTGCAGCTTTTCTACGTCGAGTTTTCGTGTTACATTAGATCGCACCTTTACTGCAACATTAAGACGGGTGCGAACCTTGGCTGCCACAAGGTAATGGTCCGAATCGATATTCGCTCTTCGGATCGATTGAACGTCTAATACACTGGATGAATGCCTTCCGTCTATTACAACATGATCAGTTTGATTTCTCGTTGCTTGATCAGGAGAAATCTAGGTGGCCTTCTGTATATCGAGATGCTTGAATCTGGTGCTGCTAACTGCCGCGAAGTCAATCAACCTCATGACGTTGTCGGATATTTCATAATGAAGGCAGAATTTTCCTACGTTGGGGCCAAAGATATTTTCCCTTCCGATTTTTGCATTAAAATCTCTTAGCAGAATTTTAATATCATGACCAGGGCAGCAATCATATGCCGTTTTTAGGAGCTCGTAAAATATGTCCTTGGTCTGCTCATCTTTGTCTTCGGTCGGAGCATGGGCGCACATAAGACTGATGTAGAAGAACCTCGCTTTTGTGCGGGTTATAGCAATTCGCTCATCTACTGGAGTGAATCTGGAGACGAGGTCTTTTATTATCCTATTAACCATAAATCCACAGCCAAATGCACGTCTCATGGCAGCTATAATACAATGCGTAATCGTCTGATTTTAAATAGTTTTTTTTTCAGGGGCCATTATAGGCGTGGAATTTTGTGAAGTACTATCTAAATTTTACTTAATTTCCTTATCCATCTGCCACCAACATTTAAGAAGGTAACTTGAAAACTTTATTTTGAGGAGAACATAAAGTGTTGTTCCATCCCCTTCTGCGACCACCCAAAGTAACTAACGGTAACTATGTACCGTTGTTTCCTCTAAAAACAAAACCCTTCTGGTCAGATTGTTTTCTACAAATTTCTTGTGATTTGTGTTAGTTCGCCGGCTGGCCAAGTTTGTTGAGAACAATAGTAGCAGCAGTAACACCACCACCACCAACGACAATAACATCAACATTACTAACTGCAAAAGTTGTTTAAGTGCAAATTTTTACGCCTTATCGAATTACTATCCCATTTTTTTTTTTCGTTTTATTGGGTGCGTAAATATTTTTTTGTGCACCGCCTCCGCCATAGCCACAACATAGCCCTGTGGCCAGGTAACCTAACCATACCGTACACCACCAACAGAGGATCATTATGACACCGTTTCGTTCGGCATGCCATTGTGGTCAAAGCAAATGGTGTTCAATTTTTCACAAACAAACAAAAGTTCTAAGAATTGCCGTTTTCCCCCTTTTTGCTTCGATTGTCCTTATGACCACATTTACTCGAAGTAAATGTTCACTTGGAAAAGTGTTAACGGTTTGGAAATTGTAGCCATTAGAAGGTAGAAGAAAACAAAAAAAACAATTTGAAGTTATTTTCAAATTTAATTTATAGATTTCCAGGACATTAGGCATTTTTCAAAGAAGAACAAATTTAAAAATGTGAATTAAAAAATAAGCGTGGATTTTTTTAAATAATATTTTTCAAAGACTACAATAGGCTTGGATTTTATAAATTATTTTTTTTTAAAGGCTACAATAGTCGTGGGATGGCGTAGGAGATGATTGATACCAAGCAACGGCTCTGATTGCCTTTAAAATGGCGAAGTCCAGGCTTATCTTGGTCCCTCTTTCATCTCAATTGTGGACACTGACCTCCCGGCGGTGGCACCTGGGGTACCTATTTTCATCACCCGTTGAAATAGTGAGCTAATATGTGCCGCGAGTTCACCTATAAGAACTATACCAAAATGGGACGCCTCACTTCGGGTTAGTTGTCCATTCTCGGAAAACCCTACCTACTATGAAAAAGTAAATAGAAGGAAAATCAAACCCCCTTAATGCTGACGACCCCCGCAAACGTATAAAGGACCACGATCTGCGAATCTGCACTTGGAATGTGCGCTTCGTGTACAGAACAGGCGCAGTTTTTGCTTTGGAGGATGTACTCAAGAAGTACAAAGCCGATATTACTGCATTACAGGAAAGGGACAGGCGTAAGTAAAGGGACAGGCGTAAGAAAATCAGACGATTACACACTGTATTTTAGCTGCCATGAAACGAGACATGAATTTGGCTGTCGATTTATCGTCAAGAGGAGAATAAAAGACCTCGTCTCCAGATTCACTTCAGTAGATGAGCGAATTTCTATAATTCGTATAAAAGCGAAGTTCTTCTACATCAGTCTTAGTTGCGCCCAAGCTCCGACCGAAAACAAAGATGAGCAGACCAAAGATATATTTTATGAGCGCTTAGAAACAGCATATGATCGCTGCCCTGCCCATGACATTGAAATTTTGCTAGGGATTCCCTTCCCATATTCTGCAAATATTGGAAGGGAAAATATTTTTGGGCCCACCGTCAGAAAATTCAGCCATCATGAAGAAACATCCGACAACGACATAAGGTTGATTGACTTCGCGGCAGCAAAAAACATGGTAGTTAGCAACACCAGATTCAAGCATTTCGATATACACAATGCCACCAGCATTTCCACTGATCAAGCAAAGAGAAATCAAATCAAGGAAGGAATAATAGAAGGAATGAATTCATCCAGTGTATTACACGTCTGTTAGATCCGAGGAGCGAATATCGATTCGGACCACTACCTCATAGCAACCAAGGTTCGCGTTCGTCTTAATGTTGCAAAAAAGGTGCGATCTAACACAACACGGAAACTCGACGTCGAAAAGCTGCAAACACAACAGGTAGCCGATGCCTACTTCGCTCAACTTACCCACCTGCTTGACGAAAGCACTTCTTGTCCCGATAATAGTAAAGAGGCTCAAATAGTTGACCACTCCCTACGAACTGCAGCAAAAGCAATACTTGGGTACCAAAAACCATCGCCAAGGAACCCATGGTACTATCAGGAGTGTCGTAATGCTACTGATGTGAAAACCCCAGCATATAGGTCAACCCTGCAGACAGTAGCAACACGTAATGTGATGGAGAATTATCGCGAGAAAAGGGGAGAGGAGAAACGTATTTTCAGAAAAAAGAAGAAAGAACAAGAAAAATCTGAGCATGAGCAAATCGAGACGCATAGGGAGTAGAATGAAGTTCGAAAATGTTAACAACGAGTAAAACACCAAACCGATGGCTTTGGTGCAGGCACATCTTCGTGTAGAGCTGAAGAAGGAAACCTGGTGACAGATACAGACAGCGTGTTGAGGATGTGGAAGGAGCATTTTGAAAAATCTCTGGTATCAAATAATGGCGGTGAAGAAGATACCCCAGAATCAATAAAAGATGACGGTATAGGTTGTATACCACCTAACCAAGTTGAGGTCAGAATATCAATTAATCGACTCAAGAACAATAAAGCAGCGGGAGCCGACGGGATGCTGGTAAGGAGCATGCACCAGCTGATTAGTACAATTTGGCTAGATGAATACATGCCCAACGACTGGAATCTCAGTATCATGTGTCCCGTGCACAAAAAAGGAGACAAGAAGATATGTTCCAACTATACAGGGATTTGCCTTCTTCCCATCGCAAATAAAGTGCTATCCAGTGTGCTTTGTGAACGATTGAAGCCAATTGTCAATGACATCATTGGACCATACCAATGCGGCTTCAGATCTGGCAAATCCACCATTGACCAGGTTTCCCTGGAAAAGACCCACGAAAAACACATCGACACATTCCACCTATTCGTCGACTATAAAGCCGCATTGGACAGCCCTCCCCGTTCAAAGGTGTTAAAGCCATGTCTGCATTTGGCATTCCTGCAAAATTAATACGGTTATTCAGTATAACTTTAAGTGGCACAAGGTCAGCAATTAAAGTCGAAAAGGACTTATCGGAGCCCTTCAATACCGAACGAGGATTCAGACAAGGTGAGAGTTTGTCGTGTGATCTTTTTAACATCCTGCTGGAAAAGGTCATACGAGACGCAAAGGTGAACAGAAATTCCAATCTGTACACCAAACAACACATGTTACTTGCCTACGCCGATGACATCGATATAATGGGTCGAACATTGCGAGCGGTAACAGCCACCTTTGAAAAAATTGAGAAGGAGTCTGCCAAAGTGGGTGTGGCATTAAGCGGCGACAAGACCAAGCTGATGGTATCAACGCACAAGACGTCCAATAGACTCGAACCAACTTTGGAACTTGAGAACTACAGTTTCGACGTACTCTACCATGTTATATACCTTAAATAAAACTAATGACATCAGGATAATGATGGCCAACAGATGCTACTATATTCCAAGTAAGCAGTTTAGAAACAAGGCCATCTCCCGCCATACCAAACTCACACTCTACAAGACGCTGATACTACCCGTGCTATTATATTGATATGAAGCATGGGTACTTGCGCAAGCAGATGATGCAGCTATTTAGGTGTTTGAAAGAAAAATTCTCCTAAAGATCTACGGGCCGATCTACGTCGATGGTGAATATCGGCGTCTTATGAGCCACGAGCTTTACAATTTATTCGCGGACATTGACATAGTCAGTCGTATTGAGCTGCAGTGACTACGATGTCTAGGCCATGTTGTGCGAATGAATGAGAATGCCCCAGCTCAAAAGGCATATAAAAGCGAGCCTACTGATGGTTCCCGTAGAAGGGGAAGGCCACGAATAAGATGGAAAGACCAAGTAGTAAACAACATCTTGGAACGTGGTATTTCAAATTGGGGGCGATGCGCAAAAGACCGACGCGTTTGGAAATCTTTTTTAAGCTCGGCATATGGAACAACCGTTCTGTAACAAGCCAGTTAAGTAAGTAAGTAAGCAATAGGCGGGCCGATCAGCGTTGAACCACCAGGTCTACAATTTATTCGCGGTCACTGACATAGTCAGTCGTATTGAGCTGCAGCGACTACGGTGTCTAGGGCATGT
>NW_026880147.1:0-29595 GCF_032173495.1 Musca vetustissima
AATGCAGGAGATAACGAATGCGACAAATAGTATTTCAAAAATTTTAAAGACTAGTGAGGACTTCCGTAATACCCTCATATTGCAGGCAAAGTACAAAGTTGAAATTTTAAAGGAGGAAGTAACGAATATTAATTCGGCCATTCATTTAACAAAATCCAACATTGTAAACACATTTATTTTATCGGAAATAGAAATTAGAAAAATAGAAGAAATATTTAATCAAGATGAAATCCCGTTTCAAAACATTGAACAAGCTTTAAATTTCGCACGAATAAAAATTGTAAACAATAGTACTAATATAATTTACATTATAAGCATTCCCAAAACTGTAAAAGAAATTTGTAATGTCATAACCATAAGACCTGTAAAAAATCAAAATACTGTTTTAAATCTTGATTATAAGAAAATTGTAAAATGTGAAAGAGCAACATTTGGAATTAGAAGTCCTTGTCAAAAAATAAATGGTATTGAATTATGTCTAGAATCTAATGTAGCCAATATAACAAACAATACATGTATTCCTAAATTAGTAACTAATATCCCACATAATTGTTCAATAGTAAATGCAGATCACATTAATAATTTAGAGGAAATAGAACCTGGATTAATTTTGATAAATAACATAAAAGAAAATATTGTCATAAATGGAAACGAAAAAAATGTAACAGGAACTTATTTAATAAGATTTAGTAATTCTACAATTAGGATAGGCAACAAAAATTTCACCGTCGAAGAAGCTGCTTACTCCAAACCGTTGCCTGCGCTACTAAAACACTCAGCTAGAAACAACTACACCAAAGAAATACTATCTCTACAACTACTAAAAACGTTGCACGTGAAAAGTAATAAAAGAATCGAGCGTCTAAATACTGAATTCAAGACCAGTTTATGTTTTAACATCAGTCTCATATTAGCATTGGTCATCCTCCTGATGGCAGTAAAAATGAGGCAAAGGCGCAAAACTAGTATGAAAATTATAAAAATGACCCCACATGAAGGAATGTCTAGACCTCAAATAGAAATGACTGTGTCAGAAAGCCAATTGGCAGCCGGCACAACAGAATCTGTTATCAAAACAAAACAACTAGCAAACCACAATATTAACTTGAATCAACGCGGCAGTCTTTATAATCTGCCATATTTCTAAACACATCAATCGAGACGCTTGATAATTCGAGAGGGAGGAGTTAACGGCTCACCCTAATAAACATCAAACTAAATATGCAAACCAACTAGTAAACATTCCCATCATTATGCTGCGCAAGCAGTCCGACAAATCAACAGGAATATGACACCAGGGCAGTCATCCGCCACAAACACGCGCACTAATACCAGCGCACCGCAAGTGATGACTCAGCGTAATAACGAGCACGACCAGGCTGCAGTATAATATTAGTTTTAAGTTGAAGAAAATCATAATTGTAAATCCAACAAAGAGAGGTGCATAGCACCGCAACATAAATGTTAGTAACAAAATAAAGAAACACCATAGCAGTGTGAAATAAACTTTAACTTCTAACATTAACTTATATAAATGGCAAACATTAAACATTTTAACAAGACATATTTATGTAACGTACTCTGAGTCTGCCAATTTCAAGGGATCACTTTTCATACGTATTTGTTTTCTTACATCCGTTAAACTACACTGAAAAACAAAATAAAATCGGATCCATAAAATTTAAAATTTTATTTACTTTCAAAAATTGTTAATTCTTTGTAATATACACCAAACATATGGTTTGTATACGCTTTTATACAGTGTTGGTTTAAGGTCTTTTGCTTTCACTTTACAGCACTATAACAAAAAAACGATTCGGTACGCGTCGAATCACAGAATTAGAAAATGGCGAACGATCGAAATAAATTGCGATACGCAAAAATTTCACTATCGACTCTCAGCATTAGCCCCCAGTACGGGTAGTATCAGCGTCTTGTTAAGTGTGAGTTTGATGTAATGGAAAGTTGACCATGCTCGATCAAATAGTTCGATCAAAATAGCATATTTTGCCAATACTATTATTCTCCCAATCCCAATCACTGGTCTATAGTAGATTTTGTTTACGGGACACAGGATGTTGAGGTTCCTGTCATTGGGCATGCATACCCCTAGCCAAATTGTACAAATCAGCTAAAAAATATTTACCTGTTGAAATCGACGAAAACCATTCCTTTGTTATTTAGCTCGCTCTAGAGGCCACAAATGTTGCAAGGAGTAAGCGCAAAAGAATAATTATGTTTATATGGTTAAATAGACCAAGGCTTACTACCTGTGAAAACTACAAAATTTGCATTCTTTGCGCGTACATTTATTTCAGAAAGACAGAGACAGCATGTAGGAGCTATACATAAATATTTACAGGGGTCTACGCATTATAATATTGGTTAGTATTATCATTACCAAAGTGGAATGCGGACATTTTGCATAATGTTCCGGTAACAGTGAAGGCATAGGCTACATTTTTAACCCGAACGATTTTAATTCTCCGCTCACTTGTTAGGCATTGGAAAATCAAATGCATTGTGTGAAACATACGAAAATGTCAAAATGAAATAAAAAAACGATAATAGTGATAATTAAAAAAAAATCCAGGACCCAATTAAGAATGCTAAAAAGTTGCCCATATAGCGAAAGTCAGCTATTTTTTTCTCAATTATAATGTAAAAAAAATTATTTTTTTACGTTTTCATAATGGAAGTCAATTCACAATAATGGATTTCGACAGCAAATTTGAGATGCAGCCGATATCCAGCTTGTCTACCTGGATGACCCTATTTATAGTCTTTGATCACGAGTTTAAAAAGTGCTACATCTAGCAAAAAAAAAAAAAAAAAAAAAAAAATGCCAACTTGGCAACACTGAAATCAGCTGATGCATATTCCTGATCAGCTGGTAACCCATCGAAACCTACTGCTTTATTATTCTTTAGGTGATTAATTGGCGCTGGGGTATCTTCTTCACCGCCACTCTTTAATACCAGAAGCTTGGTAAAATAAATAAAACTATATATAAATCTGAACCGATTTTCATCAATATCAATAGGGTATAAAATAGTTGTGTCAAATTTCATTTGATTCGGATCAAGGTGTATTTAATAAGGTGTATGCATCAGATACAACAACAAATATTTTACAAAAACAACATTGTTGTTATAAAAATTAAATTGTCATGTTGACAATAAGTTTTTGACGAAAATAAACAAAAACAATTATTAATTTATTTTTGTCAAGAACTATTCTTCGAGGAATAATTAGTGAATTTGTGTATTCTTGAGCTATTGGCGGTTTTAGGTCAGTGAAAAATAATGGTCGCGATTAATTTTAAGTTTCCCACATGTAGCCCATGGCTCCTTGTGATGTTGTTTATATTGTGGATTACAATCTATTTTTTCTATGGATTGGATTCAAATCTTGCCTTCTTAAAGAAAATTGAAGGACATAAATCCCCGGCCAAACCCCAGATCATGGAAATTGTGTTGACCGTATAAATTCTTTCCATAGGCCCCGCCGAGAATTGTGACAAGCACAAGAGGCCTATTCCAATATAGGCTAACATAATGTCATAGATTTTATGAGTAGCTAGGATTTCTAGACAGATTTCAATGCATAGCATAAAATATGTGGACCAATTGGCGAACGGGGGTTATAACTGAGACTAGGTTTCCTTCTATCAATGTATTTTTCTTGAATTTTTATTATTAAAAAAGCCTAATTCAAAAGGCCATTTTTGAAATCGAAATGTAATATTGAAAATGTTTTTGACAATTTACTTTACAAACAATAAAGAAAAAAGTTTGAAACCATATGATTGTCACTTACACATTATTAAATACACCTTGATTCGGATCGTAATTGAGAGCTGTACTTTATTTGCAATAATACATCAACATACAGCTGGACGGCCATTCATTAATCGACTCAAAATTGGATTCTATGCATATTCTCAAATGTAACTATGGGTCTAAATCTTTTCCTTTTGCATTTTAAGTCTTTCATTTTGAAAACAAAATGTTCACAACCAAGATATTTTTGCACGGTGATGTTATTCTTTCAATGGAAAATAAAGGGTCGTGTCAGCTTTTTAATGTCTCCATATCATCAATTTGTAACAATAATTTACAATTTCGTTTTAATACTTTCTTTTCAGCCCCGACATTTTATTTCGAATCATTATTGATCAATGAAATAATATTACCTGTAACAAAATCTCAATTCACAATGTTAACTAATTGTCAACATGTAGTATTTCTAGGATGATACATAGTCTTAGTTGTCAACTAAATCATTAGTGGCCACTTAAATTTTATTGTCCGCTTTTTATTGTCGTCATGTAATGGATTTTAAATTTATTTCGATTTTATCATTCAATTTGGTCAAGATCGGTTCAGTTTATTAGTTTATTCTTTCTTTTTATGTGTGAAAGCTATAGAAATAAATATATCGTATTTGTCCACCCATCATCATAAATATCGTATTAACAGAGCGGATTTCCCCAAAAACTGATTAGTGCTGGTACTGATCGTTAATAGCCACAAATTTATACATCTATCCATCTAGTTGACCCTAACAAATTGTTTAACAACATTTTCGATTTTCATTAGAGATTTCTTGTAGGTGTTTTTTATTTCAATATATCCCAATATTTGTGTGTGTGAAGAATCTTTATGATATTTTTTTTTGTATCGGGGCCTTTATCTATATTTTCTTTTCCTTTGTAATTTTATAGATCACATTACGAAATTAATTAAAAACAGAAAATTTAAATAATTATCAATTTGTATGATACCCATATCAAAGGATTGACAAGAGTTTCTGAAATTCAATCCATGTTTTAATAACGATAACAATATAAAATACTATTTCAATATTTATCATTATTGTATTTTTATTTGGAAATCTATTAATTAGTGAATTCGATAACATATATCGCCTAATCCAGTTCTGTTAGAAATTAAATTTAATTTTTTATAGATGGGCGCTTAATTTGTAAGCTTTTGATGTCACTTAATGAAAAGTTTGACTGAATTATGATTGTGAACTTTCAGTAATGCTGTGCCGAATGCTATCACATTTTCTGGGGGTATTCAGGGTGTATTTATAGCTATAAGAGGAACGATGGAATGTAATTTAAAATTCATGTCGACTAGATTCTACTCAGTTGCCGAATCATACAAGTACCATGCAGACAAAGCCCATATATATTTTCGACGGACTTCATGTTAATTGGGATCCAGACAGGCGTGAACAGACAGAAGGATGTACATATGTATGTACTTCGACATAGAATTTTATTCTGATCAGGCATCTACGATGCAAAACCTCATTCGCACAAGTTATGCACCATACAGGTGACAAGCGTCTGCTCCTGACCTAATCAGTCCGCAAAACATGTCTGGAAACCGTGATCAGCCTCTCCTTAACCTAACCTAACAAAGCGATCTAGGAAAATTATTTCCTCGGTCGTACTTATGCCCAGATACTTCATGGTGCCGCTTTCACCAGTTCGAATAAAGGAAGGACGGCTATGTCAACCTACCATTCAGGAACATTAGTACCGCCTTTCGGTTGCTTCCACCAATTTAACTCTGACACTTAAGGCCTGCAAAATGTGCATAGTCTGCTCATGACGATTTTTCAGTTGAAGACAATTAAGAGGATTAATTTCTCAATATAAGCACAAACATTAAAGGAGGCGGCTAGACCACAGAAGAGGTGATCCATAATTATGTTGCACATACATGTACCATAGACCGACGTACTAGATCCCACAACTCATGCCATCCTACCTACGATATACTTGCAAATATGCCACTTTGTACATGAAACCAAACGTCTACATTGCTTCTACCCTCGGTAAAACAAAACAGGTGCAAGGACGAAAGGATTTTTGCCTTTGACTAAAAAGTCGAGTTTTCGATCATTCGACTTTGTCAAACATGTTCAAAATCGATTCTCAACTTTTACCGACAAATGCAAATCGACGTCAAATATATATTTTTATACCCTACACAACTATGTTGTCAGGGTATTATAGCTTTGTTCAGCCCCAAGAGTTTGTAACGCCGCGAAATATTGGTCCTAGACCCACATTTAAGTATACCGATCGTCATATCTCGACTAGCTGAGATGATCTAGACATGTGTGTCTGTCCGTCCGTCCATTATAATTTGTAAACACGATACAGGCCACAGAGTTAGGGACCAATCTTCTTGAAATTTTGCATGTAGGATAGGTTCTGGCCAATGAAGACCCCTATTGTTTTTGGTAAAAGTCAGTTAATATCAAGGGGATGAAATAGACCAAATACTTAATTGTTTCCATCGCGAAATCTTAATTGGAGAACGGGACCGATCTAAAGAGTAAGCATGCCAGTTTTGATAAAGATTGGTCAATATTTAGCGGGTCAAATGGACCCTGACTTTTGTGTGAAATATTACAAAATTTGTATTCCATTGCGTATATATTTGCCCCTGATGGACATAGACCCGAGAAGTCGATAGTATATCCAAGAGGAGTGGTTGACCTTTAAATTGATACCAAATATATTGTCGTATGTACTCGGATGTGGGAGATATACTTACATATTTGCAGGTTTTTAGGTACAGAGATATTATTTAGTAACCCATTACCAAACTAGAGGGCGGAAATATAGCGCAGATCGCTTTGAAATTTTCCATGAGATTGCAGTTGTGGTCAAGGACAACGCCTATAATTTTCGGTGATGATCAGATAATAATTTTGAAATGAAGTGGACCGAAAACTATTTTTTTTTTTTGTGTTTTTTTTCGAGTCGATCATAAGGCCACAATTATAAGCCGAACAACACAACAAAATTCACGGTGAGGGGAATCTGTACAAGTAATTAGAAGAGTTGTGCTAAATATGCGTAATATTCGGAATATATGTCAGAGTAAGGAAGAGATGCTGTTGACATCTAATCGGGCAAGAGGGTGCAAATATCACGAAATAGGTTCGGAACAAACATCCGCAGAAAGTTGGAGTTCCGTGGCAGTTGTGTAGGGTATCGTATGGTCGGCCCCGTCCGACTATACTGCTCCGCTCACTGGTTTAAATTAATTGTTGTCAACCGATAAAATAAAATTCTAAATTTTGACCAATTTGGGCTTTGAGATAATTAATCAAGTACTTGTGAAGAAGATCGAAAGTCGATTTACTTATCTCTAATAACTTTCAGACTGACACATTTCTGTGAATAATCGCCGCTCAAAATTTGGAGGATTGCCTAAACAAGCGGAGGAATTTATGAAGTCTCCGAATCTGGAAAATCTGTCACCAACAAAAACCCTACGCTCTTCCCTTGATCTTGTGTTGAAATGTAGAGCTGCCTGTAAAAAACGTTCATTGAAATTGGATGAGAATAATTGGATCAGGCGTTCTGATATTGTGAACCCCAATTCATAGGCGGTACAATACTATTATTCAAGAGTATGTTTTTAGTAGGTGGAGGTGGACGGAAGGTGATGTACGAATTTATCCCAGATGCTACGTTCGAACTCGATCGGCCAGACTTTCACATCAGCTTATGTCTGGAAGCATATATCTACGGAATATGTTGTAGGTATATGCTTCCGAAGTCTGGAAGCATATACCTACGGAATGTTGTTACTATAATGCCTTTAGAGATTTAGTATTTCACATTACACTATTGTAAACGTTGGGCCTTTCTGTTCTATCCGATGACATTCTAAATTTCTGGATTTTATAACCACCATAGAAGTCAACGCTGAATGGTGGCATACTTCCGCTCCTAATAATACATCATTTAAGCAATTTATATTCTTGACTTTTTTACATTCTGTCAACATGATTTTTCCTGCCCGTTGCCTAATGATATATTCTGCTGTGGCACTTAACCAAAACAAATCGTAAATCCAAACAAATACTTCTCGAAAAGGAAACTCCATTAACCAAAAAAAAAAAAGAAACTGAAACAGTGAGAAATCGAAAAAAGAAGGAAAGGCGAACTGCGACAAAATAGATGAACGAACGCACTTAGGCCACGTGTCGTGCTTTTACGTGGTGTGACAAGCGCAACAACGATAGTCACAAATCGAATCAGTTGGAGGTTTGTGTTTTTTGTTTCTTTGTCTCTCCTTGCCAAAGTGACTTTGTTTTATTTGTCATGTATACCCCAAATGATTACACCGGTGGTTGTCGTCGTTCGATCACCAACAATACAAACAAACAATACGCACGCAAACACACACTCCTCAGTCCTATCGTCCGTTTCATAGATATGGCAAATATTTACCCTGACAAATGTCTATTGTGTAACTTTTGTTTTGACTTTGGCTTCACAGGATTTCGAAACACGTGACAATTCTACTCAGCTCTACTCACATCACAGCCAAGTAGAGCCAACAATGGACACGACAATGTGACAAATTGCAGCTGATGAAAATCGATGAATGAAACAACACCAACCAAGAAAGACCTAAATACATAAAAGTGGACAATAGAATAGCAAAAAAAAAACAAAAACAACAATCGTAGGAATTGTCGTTATTGACTCAATTAAATATAGCCTCTGGGCTATGGGCCACATTTAAATAGTAATTTGCTTTACGAGTTGTTCAACATTATTAGCAAATTGTGGCTTGAGGCTCTTTACATTTCTGCCATTGTTTCCAATCACAAAAGGTATGTTCATTTTTGTTCACACTTCTAGTAATGGTTGGATGGTCGGATAGCCTGGATAGCCAATGAAGGGAAATTATTATTATTTAAAAAAGAGGACTTTAAAATTATAATTGAAATTTTTGAGGAAGGCGTTGAAATCATTAGATTTGAATTAAAAAGACCCCCCTCTCGCCGGCCTGACATTCAAATAAATATTTCACACCCCAACTGGTTGTCAGTCAGCCACATTTCAGTCTATCAATAATGGCTGGTATCGTGCTGCGTTCTCCATTCCACACCGACAACATTCAAATATACACGACTATTTGTTTCATTTTTTTTTCGATTCCAAATAGAAATTATTATGGAATTCATGGATGGATGAATGCCAAGTTAGAACGGCAGTAAGGCAGCAGCCGTACGTATCCTTTGGATGTGTAAGGAAACAAACAGAAAACAGTTGCCATATCCAATTACCAACATATAATCCTGTTTAACATTCCAGTTTGTGTTGTTTATTGTAAGTCCACAATAATAGTCTGAATACAACTACAAATAACAATTGTAGGCAGATGATGATGTTGGTGAGGGCTGTTGGTGTTGTTGTTCTGCCAAAACCCCATAAGTGTGCCCTTTTCATTAGTAATGTAACCATGCATTTATTTATAAGCATGCAGGAAACCGAACGGAAATTTAATAATAATTATATTTTATGTTTTCCATACTTTCATAGTGATTGTTATACCCTCCACAACAAGATAAAGTGTATATTAAATTTGTCATTACGTTTGCATCACCTCCAAATATGCATCGGAGACCCCATAAGGTATATTGATTAGAACAAAATTCTATGTCGATTTAGCCATGCATGTCTGTTTGTTGAGAAAGATAGTTAGATAGAGCTCCGAAGATGTTTGGGGTTTCACTGTGTAGAAGACTTTCCTACTAAAAATAATCGATATTGGTCCACTTTTTTGGACCAATATAAATATATAAAGCTGCATCTCAAATTTCGGCGTTTTGGGTAGCTTGGCCATATGTTTCATCCAAATTGGCTGCAATTTTATATTTTGGATTCTCATTGAATAGAAAATCTACATGCAAAAAATCACCAATATTGGTCCATGTTTCTAGGTAGCTCCCATTTATTTTGAGGGGTTTTGGGTGCATTTTCGCGTTTTCGTGGGTTTTCAAATCTCCATTCCAAAATTATTAATATCGGTTTTAGTTTCGGTGTAATTCCAATGAAATTTAACTAATTTTCTTATCGAAGTGGATATCAGAATCCTGGTGGAAGAAAACTTCTTTGTAAAAATTATTCCGTGTCTAAAAGCCATCACACCAACGTCCCGTTTGACTTTCGGAATGTTGAAATACCTATCCCAGTTTTCGCACCTGAGGGTTGAAATTGGGAAAATTATTTGTTCAGAGTATGAACAACCCACTACAAACTGCAACAATATAGTACGCATATAAATGTCCCGACCGATTTAAGGCATCTTACATACCACGTGGTGTGGTCCGGCCGAACTTATCGACGTTTAATTCTTAAAAATAATTACATCCACGACTGATAGACCCCCAGCTTCAGCTCGTCTATGAAAGACTCCCTTCAGCTCGTCTATAGAAGACTCCTTTTAGCTCGTCTATAGAAGACTCCCTTCAGCTCGTCTATAGAAGGCTCCCTTCAGCTCGTCTATATAAGACTCCCTTCTTACTTACTTAGCTGGCTTGTTACAGAACGGTTGTTCCATAAGCCGAGCTTAAAAAAATTTCCAAGCGCGTCGGTCTTGTGCGCAAGTCCACCAATTTGGAAGACCACGTTCCAAGATGTTGTTTTCTACTTGGTATTTCCATCTAATGTGGCCTACCCCTTCTACGGGAACCATCAGTAGGCTCATTTTTATATGCCTTTTGAGCTGGGGCATCTTCATTCATCCGCACAACATGGCCTAGCCACAGTGGTCGCTGCAGCTCAATACGACTGACTATGTCGATGTCCGCGTATAAATTGTAGAGCTCGTGGTTCATTCGACGCCGATATTCACCGTCGACGCAGATCGGCCCGTAGATCTTTCGGATTTTTCTCTCAAACACCCCAAGCGTTGCCTCATCTGCCTGCGCAAGTACCCATGCTTCTGAAGACTCCTTTCTGCTTGCCCAAAAAGAATACTTAAGTACTTAGAGAGTACTTAAAGAGACTCTCTTTAGCTAGTCCACAAAAACTTCCTTCAGCTCGTCTATAAAGACTCCCTTCAGCTCGTCTATAAAAGACTCCCTTCAGCCCGTCTATAAAAGACTCCCTTCAGCCCGTCTATAAAAGACTCCCTTCAGCCCGTCTATAAAAGACTCCCTTCAGCCCGTCTATAAAAGACTCACATCAGCTCGTCTATAAAAGACTCCCATCAGCTCGTCTATAAAAGACTCCTTTCAGCTCGTCTATAAAAGACTCCCTTCAGCTGGGTTATAAAGACTAAGTATTTAGAGAGTACTTTAAGAGACTCTCTTTAGCTCGTCCACAAAAACTTCCTTCAGCTCGTGTATAAGGACACCCTATAGCTCGCTTGTAAAGTCTCAATGGCCTTCAGGTAGTCTGCCCTTCTTCTAGAGAAGATTCCCTGTCATTCACATCGTTTATAGAAAATATCCTGCTCTTAAGCTCTTTACAAGACTCTCTACTTTTCAGCTCGTATCTATAAAATTGAAAAGTTCGTCTTTATATCCCTCCTTTATTTCTGTTGCAGTTATTCCGTCAATCCGATATACCCTCCAACATGTACTGTACATAAAAATGTGTCTTAAAAAGGTCGCAACTTTATATTTAATACATCCACATACCCTTAAAGGCTTCAATTCTAATGACAGATGTTTAAGCCTTAATCGGCTGGACTTAGCGGTTCTATTAAATTTTGCTACAGTTATCTGAATGCGTATAAAAATTTCATTCGTAATTCAAAAATTTCATTTCAAAATAAACAATTTTAACATTCCATCTATTTGTCACCCGGTGGGGGTTGAATTATTTGAATATGATTTGAATTAATGATTATTTTCTCGGTAAGTCTGTCTGACAGCCTGCTTGACGGTGCCTCTGTGTAAACAACTGTTATTGTCATACAACCAAATTTATTTATTTTTATCCCGTTTTCAGGCTTAGTGTAATTTGTCAGACACACATTTGAAATGTCATTTGGAATCTGTCAGTTGTTGAAATCTTCAAAAGCCTGGAAATAATAATTTGAATAAATTGAATTGTTTTGCGTGTTCGGGTACTTGAAACTGTCATGTGTGCCCCATACCATTGTCATTGTCATCATTAACGCCACCCCAACCACCACCACCCATGGCTATGTTACTTCTTTTTTTTGTGCCAATTGAACAGCAAGGGGACGAAAAGGTAATACGTTAATTTACTAACAATTAGCATTGGGTGTTGCCGGTAGTGGTAAACCATGAGGACATATTCAAGATGATAGCATTATTGCTGTCGGATGGTAGCACATTTCCACCACCTTAGATTTCGGATTCTTTGTTACTACCACCGCCACTACTATTGCTGCCATCAATCGTATTCCTGATTCCTTTCAGTGATTCTTCGAGGGTGGTAGATGGGAGGCTTTTACAACTTCTACGCGCATAATTCCCTGGTGTGATTTATTTTATTGTTAACGTTTTATGTCAGATTTGATTACAAATCAAGATAATTATGGCAATAGAGTTGTTTTACATATGTTGTAAAATTTTTTAATGCTCTCTGCTGCATCAATTATCATAGCGTTGGATAGTGAATGGTGTGTGTTGTCTCAAATTTCATTGAAAGTCAACAAAGTCGGGGGAAAAAGAAGCTATTTGTTTGTGTTCCATTCGTTACTTTTTCGAAGATGTAGTGAAAATGAAAACAAATTGATACACTCAGGAATATGATACTGAGATACTCTCGATGTTATTAACATGTTAATACCCTACACGTATATTAAAATTGCTATTCCGTTTGCAACACCTCAAATTGATTTGGGTTCTCGTAAGGTAGAAAATCTCCCCACTAAAGATTTACGAAAGATTTAGGGGAGACCCCACATTATATCTAGTTTCTGTTCCCCCGTATGTACAGGTCGGTACAGATCACTTACTTGGACCAGCGACGAACTCTATTAAACTCCCTATTGGACTGTATAATTATCAATATGGCTTCATGATAAGGTATAATCCCTATATAATGGTACACTTTAATTTTTGATATATAGAGGATTTTCGATGTTTTGCAACCCAGTTGTTTCCTACCGGGTGATAGTATTTCATCTACAAATTTTAAATATCGCTCGATCTTTGGGTATACCACCCATATAAAGGACCAGTCCCTTTATAGGTACTTTGATGATCTTACGTGTATGATATTACAAAGTGTCTGTAACTTATCATTCCCGGGACATAGGGGTAAATAATTTATTCAGCAGTAGCCCCTTAATAACCGCAGTTTTGTATTTCATTTTCTTTCTTCGAAGTTCCGTTCGATTTTAGGAATTTTGAATGTCTCACCCTTATGGCTAATGAACCCCATGTTTTTTTTTTTTTGGACCAAATCGTTTTCAGAAAATTTGTCGATTTACAAATATACGTCCGTTCATTGTCCGCCTGTCTGTCTGGCCGGCTGGTGCGTACGATAACTCTCGAAGAAAATAATCGATTTCTTCCAAACTTTACACATCATTTTATTGGGAGTATCGATCCACTACTTCTGGTACCACCCCCAAAAAATGGTTAAAATTATTCAAAAAAAAAAAAAAAAAAAATATATATAATATCATGCGAACGGACTAACCTTTTTGAACCAAACTATGTACAACCCATTATCTTGACCAAGCTTAGATCAAGTTTGTTGATGGGACCCATTGGTCCACTCCTTCTGGTACCTCCTCACCAATGGTGGAAGTGTTAAATATTTGTAAATCCAATATCAGGCGAATGGAATGTCCGATTTGAACCAAACTTTGAACAACCTATTATCTTTGGCAAGTCTAGACCAAATTTGAAGATGGGATCCATTGGTCCACTCCTACTGGTTCCTTCCCCAATCTTTGTTCAAAATATTATCTTTACCAAACCAAGGGTAAATATCTGTCGGCAACGCCGACTGACACTTTTTTACTTGTTATAGGCCAAAAAACGAATTGTTAAAGACCAACTGTATGGGAGGTACACCAAATCTTGGTCCGATCTTTCCAGTTTTGCGTCAATTGTTGTTTAGGCCTACTTGGAATAAAATGACAAATTTCATCGAATTTGATTGAATATTAACGATTTTTATGCAAAAAAAAAAAAAAAAAAAATAAATAAATAAATAAGACCCATTATATGGGAGGTATACCAAATCCGATCTATCCAACTTTTTGTTACTTGCCTTTAGGCCGATGATAAGCTCCTGTGCAAAATTTCATACACCTACGATAACTCCTTCTATTTCTGTTTACGAAGTGATTGTTAGGATGGATCTCTCTGATGCACCCAAACAGGTGTATGCTGACGTAAGGAAAGAATCTTCGTCTCCCCATGTAAATGGTCCGCTGGTATCAGGAGGAGAAACCCTGTTCCCATCGTGGCTTTCTGAAAGTGTTGACACTTCTCCATTATACTTCTTTATTCTCTTCTGACTGTCATCCTCATATATAATTATTTTTCCATAGTTTCAAATTTGACTCTTCGCCCTGTCACTATCGGAATCCTCGACAAAGAGTCGGTTAAAATAACTAGCGTATCTCTTCGGATAATTCACGTGGTTTACATACATAGAAGGAATATTCACGTAAACCACTTATACCTCAGCAGTACCCTAGAGACTCAAACGAGAAAGGCCTGTGTTGGACAAAGTAGTACAATAGGACTGCAATGCCGCCACTTCCACAACTGGGGCGATCCACTACTGCTTATATTCTATGATTTTTGAAAGCTTTTACCCGAAGGGACGGTAATTTGGCATTCCGTTTCCGTGGAGGGTGAAAATAAACAATTTTCAATAAAGGTTAATGTTTTGAAACAGCGTCCACATAAAGGACCCATTCCGAGCCGAATTCTTCAATCACTGTGTGTTTAAATTGATACTATGTTTTTTAACGTATAATAATCAATGTTTTGTCATAGCCCCCATATAGGTGTCTCAATAGATTTTAGAGATTTATATTTTTAGGTATTTCATGGACATAATGACGTTATTAATTGGTCAATATTGGTTGGTGATCGTAAAATATAAAATTGGGACAAATACCTTACCCTTCATAACGCTAGGAACATTGAATGTCCATTCTTGAAAAAAAAATCGTAATGTCAATATCCATCGAAGTACTCCACAAACAAAAAAAAAATTATATTTAAAAGTATACCCATCATGCATGAAAAAAATTTCATTTACGAATGACTAACTTTCGAAAATGTGAGAAACCAATGAAATAAACTGCACAAATGCGTCAAAAACCTCAACTAAAAATTAAAAAAAAAGTGACAACCTCACCAACAACTTCGACGGCATGGATAGGCAGTTTGAAAGAAATAAAGTATCAATTAACCGCAAATGTAATCGATACTTATGAGGCTATCACAGCAATTCAAAACAGCAAGAAAACCAACAATAAACAAATCTCATTAATTACTTTTGGTCACATACTAACACACACGCAGGGACTTACGTACAAATGTGCATGCAAATATTTGTTAATTCCTTTGGTCAATGAAATTGAATATAGTAGTGGGCAATATTATAGCATTGTAGAGTACGTACAATTAATCTTATACCCTCCACGATAAGATGGAGTGTATATTAAATTTGTCACATCGAAATAATCATTTCCGATGACGATATAGCCGTCTGTCCGTCTGTCTGTTGTAATCACTCTAGCGTCTAAACGAATTGATATAGATCGGAAAAATTTTGCATAGAGTCGTCCTTTGTCTGCAGGCAGGTCAAGTTCGAAGATGGGCTTTATCGGTCCACGTTTAGGCATGGCTCCCATATAAGGGTACCCCCAATTTTCGGTATTTTGAGGTTCTTAAGCGCGTTTTTCAACCGAATTCGCTGAAATTCGGTACATTGGGTTCTTATTGGGTACCAAATTTCCCCACTAAAAATTATAAATATGGGTCCATATTTTCGGATAGCCCCCATATAAGGGTACCCCCAATTTTACGGTATTTTAGGGTTCTTGAGAACGGTTTTCAACCGAATTCGTTGAAATTCGGTACTTTGAATTATTATTGCGTAGCAAATCTCTATACTAAAAATTATCAATATAGACCAATTTTTTCGTGTAGCCCCCATATAAGGGTTCCCCCCAATTTTCGGTATTTTAGGGTTCTTGAGCGCGGTTTTCATCCGAATTCGCTGAAAATTGGTACATTGGGTTCTTATTGGGTACTAAATTTCCCCACTAAAAATTATAAATATAGGTCCACTTTTTCTGGTAGCCCCCATATAAGGGCACCTCCCAATTTCCAGTTTTTGGGAGGTTTTGATCGGATGTTTTCACCGAATTGGCCGAATTTAGTAATTTCAGTTATTATTGGGTACCAAATCTCTCCACAGAAAATTATAAATAGAGGTCAATTTTTTCGGGTAGTCCCCATATAAGGGTACCTGCAATTATCGATATTTTGAGGTTCTTGAGCGCGTTTTTTAACCGAATTCGCTGAAATTTGGTATTTTGTAGTCGTATATGGTAACAAATCTCCCCACCAAAAATTATTAATATTCACCCCTTTTTAGGGGTAGTCCCCATATAACACCCTTTTTTATATTAAAATTGTTATATGATTTGTTCCGTGTGTTGCGGTTGGGTAGTCGTTACGGGGAATAGTCAATGTTTACCCTACAAAGACTATTTAGCCATCTGTTGCAAGCATTCCGCCTTCTAAAGGTATTGTGATAAAAGAAACCTCAAACATGACGATAATGAAATATATCGGCAGACATTTAGGCATCTCCTCAATATAGTGATACCTCCTGAAGGAAAGAATTGAGATAAACAATTAAAGTATTGGGTTCAATATTGGCATATACCGGTCATTAATTAGGCATAGCCCTCATATAATGATATCCCCAAATATTCACCATTTTCCTACACTATGTAATCAGTATTAGTCCCCCTATAGGCATAGCCTCATATAACTTTGTAATCTAAATTACAGTAGTTTGAGGATTTTATACTCCACCATGCGTTATCAGTATCAGTCCACTTTTTGGATCTTGCAGATTTTAGGAAAAATCCCCATTAAAAATTGCTGAAGTTTGTATTTGGTGTACATAATGGTTTACATAAATCGGTTTGTAGAATTATCGGTATATACCCACTTTTTGGTATGTTCCCTATATTTTCATTACATGTATCTGTCAGTATAACTATGGTGGAGGGTATCGAAAGTTCGGCCCGGCCGAACTTAACGCTTTTTCACTTATTTATCATAATTTTGCGAGTCATTTGGGTACCGGGTCACACAGTAATTATAGGTAATGAGAAAACCAATTTACTCGCCAGAAGTGCTACACAAAAAGATATGAATAATCGCAAACGTTTTAGTGGAACACTTCTAGAACTATTGTCATTGACCGATATAAGTTTTTAATTTTAAATGTTTTGGGATTAGATGTTCCTGATAATCCCATAGAGAATCGTTATGCAAGTTTCACTTTTGTACTCTTACTACAATTTTACGCTTAAATGTACTATTCCAACCAGAAAGGTCTCATCATTAACATCGGCATCATCGATCATACGAATGAAGTGCCTTTCATGAAATGCAAGTATTTTGACCAAGTTAAGCGTTTATTAATGCGTAACGTAGTGATTGTCTGTTTTGTGCTTGGACTCGACTCGATGTTAAAAGTTGCATTTATTTGGATTTCTTCTTTGGCAACGTTTATGATCTTCTTTAAAGGTCCATTTACGATGGTAAAAACACCAAAGAAACCATATCGACAGCGGCAGCAACAACTTCAGACAATAGCCGACTGTAAATTGATGCATTTGAGTTTTACTTCTCATCTCATGTGTGAATGGAAACGATTCTTTTTTTCTTATTGAAAATCATGGATGAGAAAATGTTGTATTGTAGTTTCTTTTTTGTAATTGTAATTTAAATACATGACATGATTTATTCTCAGCGTATGGGTTGGGAAATTAATATATTTGTTTGGAAATATTCTTGTGGAAGCAAAATTTGAAATAAAAATTATTTTTGATAATTTTATATTTTTTTACAATTTACTAATATGTTTTAAAAAAGTAATTTTACAAAAAAAGACTTAATAAGCAGGCATACAAATCTACTTATTCGCCTAGTATTTTGATTTTTGTTTTATGTTATATGTCCCTCATTGCTGAAAGTCATACGATCACATCTAAACTATAATAAATAAGATATAACCTCATTGGCTTCAAAAAAAAAAAAAAAAAAACTATAATTCAAATTTTATTCCATTTTTTATTCTCCACATAAAGTATAATAATTCTCCAATTTATTCTGCCATTCCAAATAAAATTCCAAATGATAGACATTCATCGATTGATGCCAAAACATCGTTGGTGGTTTCTTCTTTGCATAAAGCAATCGATTTTTCGAAAGCAAACGCCTACAGCCTTTTTAAAAGCAAACCATTTATCACAAGTGAGAAAATGCTGAAAGCGACCGACACCATTGGCCACCTAGACAAATGGACAATTGAGTTATATATAAACAACAACACTCAAAGGTATTTGCCTTTGTTTGTTGGGTGGCTTTTATTTCAACATTTTGATAGAGAAAAAAATGAATTCATTATTTATAGATTTTACTTAGTGGTGGCCAATACTGTTACGAAATAAACACTACTTTGATATTTGAACAGTAGCCATAAACTATTGGTTTCCGTAAATCGAATATAAGAGTAACAATTTAAATATTTACACTTGAAACTCGATTGTTAGATGAAATATCAGAATTCGAATTTCAAACTATGTACACTTAGAAAAAAGTACACTAAAATTTTGTTAGGATGTAAAACTGTCTGATCTATTGCATTTTAAAAGGTAAGGAATTGGCATTATTAAATACAAAAGTACTGACACGCAGGTTGGAAAACCTACTAGGAACTTCAACATACCGAAAATAAAGGAGTAGTACAAACGTTGGACCGATTTTATCATTTACTGGGAATATTATTGCATTCACCAGGAATTCGGAATCCCAAATTAAAACGACATCGACGAGAAACTGAGGTCTCATTCAAATGCCGAAAATATGGCGCGTATTTATACCCTTTACCACACTGTGGTACAGAGTAGTATGTCTTTGTACATATGTTTTGTAATAGGCAAAAGGAATCGAGATAGACCCATGGTTCCTTTTGAGAATATGCATAGAATCACTTTCTAAGTCGATTTACGCATGTCCGTCTGTCCGCCCGTCTGTCCATGTTAAATTGTAAACAAAGTACAGGTCGCATTTATTATTCGAATTATATGAAATTTGGCACAGCTCATTTATTTGGCCCAAGGGTGAACCCTATGAAATTGGGAAAATCGGTTCAGATTTAGAAATAGCTTCCATATATATTTTCGTCCGTTTCTTAGTAAATGGTGCACCAAAAAATCAAGTTTAGGCCGATTGGCATGAACATTTACACAACGTACTGAAGTTATTATAGTCTAACTTGTACCAAGTTTTATTGAAATCGGTTCAGATTTACATATAGCTCCCGTATACATTTTCGTCCGATTTTTAGCTTAAGGTGCAAATTAGGCCGATTGACACGAAATTTCGCACAACGTAGTGAAGTTATGATAGTCCAATTAGTGCCAAATTTTATTGAAATCGATTTAGATATAGCTCCCATATATATTTTCGTCCGATTTTTAGTAAATAGTGCACCAAAAAGATAAAATTAGGCCGATTTTGCACAACCTACTGAAGTTTGTATATGCCAAGTCAAGTTTTGGTGAAATGGGTTGAGATTTAGATGAAGTTCCCATATATATTTTCGTCAGATTTTAGGTAAATGATGCACCAAAGACGCTAATGTGGACCGATTGGCACTTTTGCTTTAAAACGATTTACACAATTTTGTCCAATTATAACAAACTAATGACATGTTTTTGGATTGATTTAAGTCGGTTCACAGTTAGATACAGATCAGATATTTTAGTTCATCCAATTTCAAGTTAATGGTCCTTCAAAAGTGTGACGTCTGTTAGGATGCATCTGTTTAATATACCCATAGTGGTGAAGGGTATCATATAGCCGGTCCCGTCCGATTTAGGTACTTTCCTTACTGGTTTTTCGATCTGAACGTCAACATATCATCTTGGGCCGATACTGGTTTCATCCATTGGTACTGCCTTAGCATCTAGACCTGTCAAAAAATCTAGTGACCTTAACCGTATTCCAGATTATGTTCTTTTTAATCATTGCCTGAACTTAGGATAATTTAATACATCATGGAAGATAGCCATGATTGTGCCGATATTTGAAAAGCTCTCAATAGATAATAGTGGTAGTTATCGTCCGATCTGCATGATCGCAGCATTTGGAAAGCTGTTGGAGTCATGCAAAAGATTTTTGAAGAACTGTCAATTTGGCTTCAGAAATGGGCACTCCACCTCCCATGTCGTTAATGGATTCGAACGAAGACGCGGAGTTATTGCAAAAGACATGTAAGAGTTCTCAGCTGGCCCTATCCTGTACAATTTATTTGTCAGTGAGACACCTGAAGTTGGTCTGCAGCTTATGTACGCCGACGATGTTATATTAGTAATGTCTGGACCTAGATCTTGAGGTCTTACAGGGAAACTACTATATGTGGGGCCTGAAGCTGAATATGGGTAAATGTTCAGCAGTTATATTTAAAGGGAAATCTAAAGTTGTCTACCCCAACTTCACATATTTGCAATCTATCCTAGAAATACGGGTCGAAATTATCCAGGTTAGTGATAAAATTCGCTATCAGAGGGTTTTTTTGGTGAGCAAATTGAGTTTTCACGTCATATCGATTTTATCCTTTAAAACGCTAAAAAAATAAATTTTTCGAATAAAGGTGTTTTACGCCATGACGACGGGCTTTCATAAAAATCAAACTACTTATATAAGCAAGTTATCAGACCGATAATTTCCTACGCCTTACCTATTTGGTTCATTATCTCTTTGAGCTAGATGGAGAGATTTAGAAAATGGGAGAGGTCAATTTTGACGTCAATTCTATGACGAAACCATCTTGAAGGTCGACATACGATGCGGCGGTTTCTGAAAGAATCGATATATTCCTTATGAGAAGGGACCTTAAAATTATTGAGCAAGCTCGTGATCTTGATAATAATCTGGTAAAGGGATTCCTGCAATATGATTTAATCATATTAAAATCAATTAAACATTTCCGCTCCGCCAAACTATATACGAAGGTTTATTATATACCAATGATAACACAATATTTTACCACAGAAGGTATAATACTGTAAACTTAAATAACTCTGTGTAAATCACAGTAAATCTGAAAATATCTTTATATAGTAGTTCTAGTCTTTAGTAAAAATATTATTTTTAATTCCTAGCATTAGGTTCTTATATTTAAAATAATCGCCCGTTTTTCATGAACTGTTTGAATTAATGCACATGTATTTCTTAATTTATATAATACCGTTAGTTGTTGGAAGTAATCTACAGCATTTAGATTGTTATGAATGTGATTTAGATATGGCTCACATATATTTTTTATACCCTTCACCACAGTGTGGTACAGGGTATTATGTCTTTGTGCATATGTTAGTAACAGGCAAAAATAATCGATATAGACCCATGGTTCCTTTTGAGAATATGCATAGAATCACTTTCTGAGTCGATTTATGCATGTCCGTCCGTCTGTCCGTCCATGTATTTTTGTTAACAAAATACAGGTCGCACTTATGCTCCGATTTGGATGAAATTTGGCACAGGTCACTTAATTGGCCCAAGGACGAACCCTATTGAAAATGGGAAAAATCGGTTCAGATTTAGATATAGCTCCCATATATATTTTCCTCCGATTTAAGGTTAATTGTGTACCAAAGTCCTTATATATTATTTGATTAGGTCCAGAATGATGTGTGCTAAGTTTCGAGAAAATCGGTCAATATTTAGATATAGCTCCCATATATACTTTCGTCCGATTTAATGTAAATGGTGCACCAAAGTCCCTATATATCTTTCGATTTGCACGAAATTTGGCACAGAGTACCTAATTAGGTCCAGAATGATGTCTGCTAAGTTTCGAGAAAATCGGGTCAGATTTAGATATAGCTCCCATATATAGTTTCGTCCGATTTAAGATAAATGGTGCACCAAAGTCCCTATATATCTTTCGATTTGCACGAAATTTGGCACAGAGTACCTAATTAGGTCCAGAATGATGTCTGCTAAGTTTCGAGAAAATCGGGTCAGATTTAGATATAGCTCCCATATATAGTTTCGTCCGATTTAAGATAAATGGTGCACAAAAGTCCCTATATATCTTTCGATTTGCACGAAATTTGGCACAGAGTACTGAATTAGGTCCAGAATGATGTGTGTTAAGTTTCGAGAAAATCGGGTCAGATTTATGTATAGCTTCAATATATATTTTCGACCGATTTAATTTAAATTGTGCATTAAAGACCCAAAAATTGGCCGATCGGCACACAATTTTGTACAATGTACTGTTACTATAACCTCTCGTGTGTCAAGTTTTCTTGAAATTGGTTCAGATTTACATATACCTTCTATATATATATTTTCGTCCGATTTTAAGTTAAAAGGTACACTAAAGGCCCATACAGACCCCTAGACGTACAGAAATTAATAAAAATCTAGCAAGTTTATGAAATCGGTTCAGATTAGCTTCCATATATAATTTCGACCTATTCATGTTGACTGTACACCAAATAATCAATGGGTGCCTGATTGATATATTTTAAACAGTGCGTGTGCTTTAAATCTATTTACAAAATTTAGAATAGGTTGCAGAATGGCATGTGTTGGAATTGATGTTAGTCGGTTTTCTTATAGATAAAGATCGCATATTTATGTTCGTTCAATTTCGTGTCAATGTTCCTTAGAATAGGCGACGTCTGTTAGGATACATATTCTACATATGTATCCCCAGTAGTCGGCCCAGTCCAACTTTACTACTTTCCTTACTGGTTTCCTTTGATGTAAATCCTGCTCGAACTTTTCACACGTCACACAATTTTACTCAATTATTTCTCCTCGTGTATTACACTAGAACATCATATTCAAATAATTCAAACTTTACACCGTCATCGTCGTCAGTCGTCATCCTCTTCAACATAATCATCACCATTACCGCTACCACTAGCACCGCAACAATCACTCAATATCCGTCACAACTTCATCGTCATTCATTAATGAATGAAAAGTAAATCGATTTCATTCATTAATCATTGACGCCATATTAAAACGTAATTATTTGACGGTTAGACTTCCGTTTAACTCTTTGCCTGACAAACCGCCAGTCGACAGCCTTTCTGGCAGCCGTCGCCGCCGCCAACGACAACAGTAGCCAATAATGTTGATCATTGTTTCAATTCTGTATTGCGTTATTTCTGGATGAGTGGTTACAACAACAGTTGTCGTCTTTGTGTTGTCTTTTTCACATTTCAAATATTTATGAATTGCGTGAATTCTTGCGGCTTGATATTATTTAATTGAGAAACCCTTGAAAATTTTAAGAACTAAAGTTTATTAATTATATAGAAAATTTGTTCCGGTCTATTACCTTTACGAACGATTATGGTTTGAGATCAATGTACTGAACCCTTTCGCTTTACAAATATGGCTAATCAATTTTGCGGATGGCAAGTGTGATGAATTTTTGTAATTCACACAATTTTGATGGGGTCAAATTGAATTATGAGTTTCGTATAGATTAACTAAAATCATTTCCTCAATTATAATGGTATGTAATTATGGCAGAATCCACTTTGCAATACCCTTCATCACACTGTGGTACAGGGTATTATGCCTTTGGGCATATGTTTGTAACAGGCAAAAGGAATCGAGATAGACCCATAGTTCCTTTTGAGAATATGCATAGAATCACTTTCTGAGTCGATTTACGCATGTCCGTCCGTCCATGTATTTTTTTAACAAAGTACAGGCCGCTTTTATGATCTGGAAATTTGTCACAGTTCACTTATTTGGCCCAAGGACGAACCCTATTGAAATTGGAGAAAATCGGTTCATATTTAGATATAGCTCCCATATATAGTTTAGTCCGATTTTATGTAAATGATGCACCAAACTCCTAATATTTGCTGATTGGCACAAAATTTTGCACAGAGTTCTGAATTATGTCCAGACTGATGTCTCCGAAGTTTTGTTACAATCGGTTCAGATTTAGATGTAGCTCCCATATATAGTTTCGTCCGATTTTTTTGCTGAATGATACACAAAACTCCCAATATTTGCCCGATTGTGACAAAATTCTGCACAGAGTACCGAATTAGGTCCAGACTGATGTCTGCGAAGTTTAGTTAAAATCGGTTCAGATTTAGATATAGTTTCATCCGATTTTATGTGAATGATGAACCAAACTCCTAATATTTGTCCGATTGGCACAAAATTTTGCACAAGGTTCTGAATTAGGTCCAGACTGATGTCTGCTAAGTTTTGTTACAATCGGTTCAGATTTAGATATAGCTCCCATATATAGTTTCGTCCGATTTTTTTGGTGAATGATACACCAAACTCCCAATATTTGTCCGATTGGGACAAAATTTTGCACAGAGAACTGAATTAGGTCCAGACTGATGTCTGCGAAGTTTAGTTAAAATCGGTTCAGATTTAGGTATAGCTCCCATATATAGTTTCGTCCGATTTTATGTGAATGATGCACCAAACTCCCAATATATGTCCGATTGGACAAAATTCTGCACGGAGTACTAGATTAGGTTCACACTGATGTCTGCTAAGTTTTTTTTTAAATCGGTTCACTTTTAGACATAGCTCCCATATATAGTTTAGTCCGATTTTATGTAAATGATACACCAAACTCCCAACATTTGTCCGATTGGCAAAATATTTTGCACAGAGTTCTAAATTAGCTCCAGACTGATCTCTGCGAAGTTTTGTTAAAATCGGTTCAGATTTAGTTATAGTTTCGTCCGATTTTTTGTGAATGATACACCAAACTCCCAACATTTGACCGAGTGAGCAAAATTTTGCATACTGAATGAAACTGGGGAAAAATGATGTGTGATAAGGTTTGTTAAAATCGGATCCGATTTTGATATAGGTCTTATATATTTTTTCGTTCGATTTTATTAGTTGGTGCACCGAAGGGCCTATGTTTGTTCGATTTACATGAAATTTGGTATTAAATTGAATATAGAGTGATAACAAAAAAACAAATGGTTGCTCAATTAGTCCCATATATATATATATAGCTCCTATACATAATTTTACTCGATTTCATACAAATGGAACACCAAAGAATCCAAGTCTGCCCGTTTGACATACAATTTTTTTATATTTTCAATTATATCTCCTTCGGTTGGAAAATACGGTTAAAATCTTTAAAATGCCGAAAATGGAGTGATGCCATTTTAGGGATGATACCAAAACATGGACCGATATGTCTCATTTGTAGCCAACAAATGGTCAATATTATGGTTTTTCAATTGCCTCTAAATTACGGTACCATTGGTTAATACAGATTTCAAAGACATTGACAGTCAATGTGTTTATTATTTGGCGATTTCAGTTTTATTAAAAATTGACACATGTTCTTCATATATTGCAAGTCAATGTTTATATTTGGGTCAACCCTCAATTTTAACTATTATTTTAGACTTACATTGTGTGAAGGTCTTAGATTACACAAACACTTCCACCCTGCTCATGTCATCCAGAGGATATAAACCAATTTTTAATTTTCCCAAAACAAAAAAAAAAAATAAAATAAAAAAACACGAAATATTTGTGAAGGTGTTTTCCCACTGCTATCGAATTGTGGCCTGCCCCTAACTAACAATGTTTGTGCACTTGTTCACATTTGTTCTCATATTTGTCCTCACCTTGTACTCTCCCTCCGTCCGGCCATTGAGTGAGTGGTAGCAGCAGTGGCGGACACTTTTGTTGTTAAGTCATGCTTGAACATTTGACCTTATTATTGCATTAAACGACAACGAATGTTCGGCTATTTGGCGTTGAATCCATATTCCTTCGAAATGGTGTTTTGTTTTTATTTTGTGACTGCTCGAAATACACATGCCAGTTTTTATTATAGTTTTCTGTTGTTTTCTTTTTATTTATGGTACATTTATTTCTATTTGTTTTAACATCGGTTATGGCTGTTTTCCTTTTTGCTGCTAAGGCAGGCGTTAAAATTCACAAATTTTATATTTTTCTTTTAATTAGTTCCCCCCGATGCAAGGTGAATCTTTTCTTATGTGAAAAGGCACAGGTATTTGAAACGTCGTTAGACATGTGAAAAAAGATATATTTGGAAGTTATTATTTAATTAAAAATTATTTCCACTAATTATGTCGCATTTTAATAGGCTTGTATTGTAGGTCTTGTATTCAAAGGTGTCTCGCACATATTTAAGGCCAAATAAATTGCATATTGATTTACTTTTGTTAGTGATGTACAGACAATATTTCATATAGAGAATGGAATAAAATATACCTGAAATTATGATGATCAGAATTTCAGTCGTCATGTGGAAAATAGTTATTGGTCACAAAAGTTTTGTATGCAGAACTAATAAAATTATTATAAAATATTTGTATATTGAAAAAGGGCAGGATACATTTGTGAACATGGAAATTACACATGCTTTAATGAAACCCATATAAAATTTAAAATTTTTGTTCTTAACAAAGTTTAGTATTTTTTGTAGGGACTAGTATGTAATAGTATAAAATATATAAAAATATTACATACTCTTGAAAATAAATGAATACGGCGAAAATATTGAAATAAGTGACGTGGCAAGAGTAATAAAATTTTTGACACGTTTATCTGGGAGAGTATAGATCTCGTATGAACTAGGATAAAGCCAATTGGAAAAGAACTTCCTAATTTTTTATCTTAGTTTGTAGTCAAAAATAGGCAATCAGTCTACCTTTGGGTCTTTGGTGCACCTTTTACTTAAAATCCGACGAAACTATATATAGGAGCTATATCTAAATCTAAACCGATTTCAACTAAACTTCCCACATGTTATGTTATAGTACTTCAGTACGTAGTGCAAAATTTTGTGCCGATGGACCCAACTTGGTGAAACATTTATATCCTACTTCTAGGTTATACTAACTTCAGTACGTTGTGCAACATTTTTCTAAACTTTGTGTAAAATCTGACGAAAATATATATGTAGAAGCAATATCAAAATTTGAACCGATTTCAATGAGACTTGTGTGGCGATCGGACAAACTTTGGGTCTTCAGTGAACAATTTACATAAAATCGGAAGAAAAAATATATAGGAGCTATATCTAAATCTGAACCGATTTTCAGGAAACTTAACATACATCATTCTGGAACCAATTCAGTACCCTATGCCAAATTTCAAATCGATTTACATTAAATCGGACGAAAAAGGTTTGTCCTTGGGCCAATTAAGTGACCTATGCCAAATTTCGTCCAATTCGGATCATAAATGGGACCTGTACTTTGTTTACAATTTAACATGGACAGACGGACAGACGGACAGACGGACGGACGGACATGCATAAATCGATTCAGAAAGTGATTCTATGCATATTCTCAAAAGGAACCATGTGTCTATTTCGTTTCCTTTTGCCTGTTGCAAACCTATGCACAAATACATAATACCCTGTACCACAGTGTAGTGAATGGTATAAAAACCCAGGAGGACAAATTCGCCATAGGCAACGTTTTTGAGTTATGGTGTAATTAATTTTTGTTTGTAATTTTATATATTTATTTGCGTCTATTGTAGATTATGTTTTGAGATTACATCTCTTCAGACCAATCAAATGAGGAATACCACTATAAAACGTATAGATCTTGCATCTTGAGTTCCGGTGCACCTCTTTCGTTCTCATGTTTTTGAAATATAAATACCACAAGACAAGATTTTTGGACTTAAAATTATTCTATGTCGCTAATAAGATTCTAAATGGATTCGTCAAAGAAAATAAATTGATATTTTTAAGATCGAACCAAACTACCATATTTTTTTGAAATTTTACATAGAGTATTGGATTTAGACTTGAATGACGTGTGTTTAATTTTGTTGAAAACGGTTCAAATTCAGATATATCTCCCAAATATATTTTTGTCGGATTTCTTGAATATTGCACAGCGTATCGAATTAGTCTAGGTTGATGTTAGTTAAGTTCGCTTAAATTGGACTCAGATTTAATAGTAAATTTAGCACCTTTAATATGACAATGCTGTCGAAAATCAAATGATTTTTGTCAATTTTATTTACGTGCATGAAAATAATAATAGGAAATGAAGCAGCAGTGCCCGAAATAGGTCCCATGGGCTGTCGGTCTATGTCAAGCTGCTCACACACACAATTATAAAAGAGAAAAATTTGAAAATAAAGAAATAATTTCGAAATTGTCATTCATTCCTTTTTGTTTTCATACACTAACCGAAAAAATGGGGATATTTTTGGCAAACATTAGTTCTGAACTAGTCGAAAGATGTGATCTATACTATATATCTTTATATGGGAAAATGTATCATCAACAACCACATTTGCATTGACTATAACATATTTTTCTTCCTTCAAATTTGAAAATAATATTTTTACAAAATTTCTCTCAACATTTTGAAAATTTTTTATTTGAAACAAATACAATCACAAAACTTTAATGTATTAGTGTGGACAGCCCTGAAATAAAGGCAAATTTCAACATTTTATCAAATTGGTAGCTATTTTGTTAACATCATGGCTGCTATTCATATCCTCTGCCTATTTCATAAAGATGTTTCAGCATGGCTCCCTAACAGGGAGTCAAAAATGAGGTTTTTACGAAGGCGGTTCGGAAACTTCTTAGCCTATCAATGAAAGAGAATAGTTAGTTTTTCAAAAATATTTATTGTTTTCAATATAATCTCCTGAAACTTCAATACACTTAGTCCAAAGCTTTTCTAGCTATTCTATTCCTTGATTAAAATAGTTTCCCTAGATCTTCAAAATAGTGGTTTACAACTGTAACTCATCTTCAGTTGAGGTAAAACGCTTGCCAGCAAGGATTTTCTTTTGATTTGGGAACAAGTAAAACTCACTGGGAGATAAATCAGGAGAATAAGGTGGGTGGTCAAACAACTCGTACTTTAATTCGTTGATTTTTACCATTGTCAAAAGGCTCTTGTGCGCTGGTGCGTTGTCTTGATGAAAAATTTTTTTTGTGTTGTAAGCCAGAACGTTTTTCTCGAATTTGTACATTTAATTGTCCAAAAAGTTACAATAGTGCTCTGAATTTGTTTTATCCTTTTGCTTCTGTTTTTGCCTTCTTTTGGGGCACTTGCTTCAGTTTCAGTCCATAGTGGTGGATCCATGACTCATCAACAGTTATGAAATTGTTCGCTTAAAACTATCCAAACCAGTTTGAGAAATGTTCTTTCTTATCCGTTTTTGCATATGAAGGAGCACTTTCACCTAACACATTCACCATATCATTATGAATTTCTTGTTCCTATAAACTTTTTTATGTGAATATTTAATGATAACAAGCATTTGGTATTATGTCTTTGTGCATATGTTTGTAACAGGCAAAAATAATTGAGATAGACACATGGTTCCTTTTTAGAATATGCATAGAATCACTTTTTAAGACGAGTTATGCATGTCCGTCCGTCTGGCTGTCTGTCCATGTTAAATTGTAAACAACGTACAGGTCTTATTTATGATCCGAATTGGATGAAATTTGCCATAGGTCACTAATTTGGCCCAAGGACGAACCCTATTGAAATTGGGAAAAATGAG
>NW_026880148.1:0-29692 GCF_032173495.1 Musca vetustissima
GATGCGGGTTTTGGTTTCTTAATTCCCATACAGATATTTTGTTGTTGTTGCTATTATTGCATGTCCATTCACGTCTGTGTGTTTCTTCGCCATGTCCATATCCTTTTACATAACAATGGCCATGTGCAATCATTTTGTTGTACACTTTTCAAAAATCTAAGTCTAGGAGTTTGGGGTAAAAAATCTTAAAAACGAAATTGGCCTGGTAGAGCGGGGTGAATGCGAAGTCTTATTTAATGTGGTTCAAATCGAAACAAATCGTGATTTACAACCCAGCCATGGTTTTTTAGATTGTAAACTATTTATAGACATGCAAAGTTTTTGGTGTCTTAGTTGGTCGGGTTGTTTTTGGTGTTGGTGTCGGCTTTGGACCTCCACCATAACAACCGGCTACAAACCTATTGTTTGTTGGCTAACAGTCATTCGGCGGTAGAGTTTGGACCATTTGCAATGGTTGCCGGTCGAGAAGGCGTAAATGTGAGAATTTTTATGGTGACAATTTTACACAATTGTTAATTTCTGTTGAGTTCCCCCCGCCGCCCACTCCTCTTGCGACCATAGCAGTCTTGTTCGGTTTTCATTCACTTTGTTTCATTTCATTGCATTGGGTGACAATAAAGCGAATAAGATTTGTCATAAATCAAAAATTTATTATAATAAATTATAATACAATTATATATATATATATATATATATAACGACAATAGATGTTGTAATTTTGTGTGTACCTGTGTGTGTGTTTATTTGCAACAAGGTAATGGGAAAATAAATTTGTTAAAATTGAAAAAAAAAAAAAAATCTTTTCATTGTTACAATGAAAACGGATCCGCATTACAGAATAATTTCAGGGGGTCAACATAAGGCGTGGATTTTTTAAAGAATATTTTCCGAGAGGCTATCACAAGTCGTGAATTTTCTAAAGAATATTTTTCTAGAGGCTATAAGAAGACGTGGAATTTTTAAAGAAGAATATTAAAGAATATTTTCTAGAGCCGATCACAAGGCGTGGATTTTTAAAGAATATTTTTACAGCCTCTTATAAGACGTGGATTTTTTAAAGAATATTTTCGAGAGGCTATCAGAAGACGTGGAATTTTTAAAGAATATTTTTACAGCCTCTTATAAGGCGTGGATTTTCTAAAGAATATTTTTACAGCCTCTTATAAGGCGTGGATTTTCTAAAGAATATTTTTCTAGAGCCGATCACAAGGCGTGGATTTTCTAAAGAATATTTTTCTAGAGCCGATCACAAGGCGTGGATTTTTTAAAGAATATTTTTTTAGAGCCGATCACAAGGCGTGGATTTTTTAAAGAATATTTTTACAGCCTCTTATAAGGCGTGGATTTTTTTAAAGAATATTTTTACAGCCTCTTATAAGGCGTGGATTTTTTAAAGAATATTTTTACAGCCTCTTATAAAGCGTGGATTTTCTAAATAATGTTTTTCTAGAGGCTATCAGAAGACGTGGAATTTTTAAAGAATACTTTTCTACAGCCGATCACAAGGCGTGGATTATTTAAGGAGTATTTTCTAGAAAGGATGATAAGCTAATGGGTCTATAGTCCTTTGGTGCAGAGTGGCTTGGTTTCCCTGCTTTGGGAATATAAGTAACCTTTACCTCATTCCATAGACGCCGTATATATCCTTTCAAGGATCAGATATATACATGGCGAGGCAAATTGAAGCATTGCCGGTGAAATTCCATCTGGTCCTGGCGATTTATACGGTTTGAAAATATTGACTACGCATCGTATCTTATTTCTGTTAACCACCTTGCCTATGAGATCCAAATCCGGAGTCACAAAAAGTTGAGTGTCGAAACTTAGCAGCGTCGTTGACTCCTTCTATCGACTCACAGAAATTTATCCAAGACTATTTCATGGATGCGGCGAATATGCCAAAGTTAGCATTCCTTAATCCAGAAACCATATTTTTATAAATATATGGCTCCTGAACTAAGGCGATGTCCACTTCAGAGTTCATGAGGGACAGGAATAGTTCGGCGGCAGCCCCCGTGCAATGATGCAGATTGATCTGCAGGATGCGCAGCCTATGCCGCTTCCCTACTCCTACTGAGTTTCGTTGGATATGTTCAGTCGAAACAGAACCCATCCTGAACCAAAGTTCAGATATGCCTCCTCCGGTGGGTCAACCGCAACTCTTGCAACTATCCCACCATCCTCGTTCGATGTAGTGAGGCTGGGATTTTGCAGAGCCAGCATTTTCAGCAGGAGCTCCTTGTCCACTGAAGGTGGAGGAACCCAGGCTGAAAGGACCCGTCTGGTTGAGATTTCGGATAGGGAGACCGCAGCAAGGTTGGCTCCTTCCAAGAGCGCCCCAAAACCACCAACGGTTTTCAAAAGGAAATCCTTAGATTTCTTGTTCAGACAATTGATGACTTTGGCACCCTTCTACATGAAGGCACTACCAAACTGACGATCTCCTTGGTCCGATCCACAGACAATGGGTGACTGATCCTGCCATGAGGATCAGATTTGTCGATTATTGCCAGTAGAAGGTCTTCTTCAGCGGCTACCTTGGTCGGTCTGTCATATGGCTTACGCTGTCTTTGGCTACGAACTTTGGAACTTTGTACTTAGCTGTTTCCCCGCCGTTTGTTGTCTAGCGACAGCCGCATATGAGGTAAAAGGATCTGCCAGACGAGAGGTCATCGTCTTCTTGTGTGAGGGTTGCAGATTTGCTCTGTGGGGCGACATCTACTCCCCAGGAGACGATGCTTCCTTGACTGACTTACCCTTCCTATTCGACCACTAGTGGATTCACCCAAAGCTTTAGCTTCACCTTTGTCGTTAGGCGCAGAATCGGGCTTTGAGACAGAGTCCTCCACACGTTGATCACCCTTGTGGGTGACATTTTGCTTCGGGATGTTCTCAATTGCCTTTTCCGGTGCATTCTTATTAAGGTTCGGCTTAGAGCTGGGCTTCAGGTCAGAAGTCGGCTTAGCACCTTTGTCAGAGATAGTGGGCTTCGCTGATTCTACCATTTTTGTGCGAGTAGTAGGATTCGGGAGGGAGATCCTGTTCTGTCAGCCAGAGACTGATTTTCATCAGTCTTATTTGCCAAAGGAATAGTCGGTTCGTCAACGTTTTGGTTTTGAATTGATGCACTTGTAACAGATGCAGGTGCCAATGCATCCACGCCTAGAGCAACCGGTTCACAATCGCTTGATCTCGACGACACGTGGCTTGTGACCTCACCAACGATTGCCGCCGGAACTGGATTATTAACTCCCTGCACCGTAACTTTATTCTAGAGCCTATCACAAGGCGTGGATTATTTTAAAGAATATTTTTCTACGCCTTATGGTAGTCCCTGAACAAATTATTTAAAAAATCCACGCCTTTTGTTAGACATAACAAAAGACTTAAGACCCATACTTCATTCGATTTTTTTTTTTTTTTTTTTTTTGGCAAAATCTCATTAAAATAATTTTTATTTGTTATCATTTCAATAATCCATGATATTGCAAATTTATGCAATGGAACGCACTAAAAATTGACCAACGTAAAAAATTTTATGAGACCCATGGGGTATTCCATTTAACGTCGATGATGATGAAGGCGATTGCTGCTGTGATTTTTTGGCCAAAAAATCATTTGCTTTATTACCACCAAATGCCATTTTGGTATTCGGTTAACATTTTTCTTAGGTTCAGTCTTTTGATATGTCATTGGGTCAGGGCTTTGTTGAGATATTCTAATGTGTGTGTATGTGGGTCTTTGTATGCCCTGACTGGCATTCATGTGTAAAAGGCCAAATGATGATGATGACCAACATAATCAGAAGAAGTCCAATAAATTTAAATGTTATTTTTCGATTTTTATTTTATTTTTTGGTACGAGTTACTAGACCAAATCAATTTTTCAAATGTATTTTTTTCAAATCACTAATGTCTTCCTCTCTCGTTTTTTCTCTCCCCTCTCTCCCCCACTAGATATTTCGTTTCCAATGTCTTGCAATTTCAAATCTATCGTGGCATGTGTCGTGCTGCTGGTCAATATGATCCCAATGATCCCCGCAAACCGTTGCACAAATGTGATGTCTATCGTCATCCGGAGGCTGGCAATTTATTAAAGTGAGTCTTGACAATTCTATTTGCGAACGAAATTGTTAACAATTTTGTACGGTCTAATGAATTGCTATTCTCTCGTTACAGAAAAATCATGTCCAAAGGCTCCTCACAACCGTGGCAGGAAATTATGGAAGAAGCATTGGGCGAAGGCCGTCTTGACGGTTCTGCGCTGCGTGAATATTTTGCTCCCCTCGAGGAATGGTTACGTTTGGAGAATTTGCGTACCAATGAATATGTTGGCTGGAATTATGACGGTGATTATTGTAAGCGAAGTATCGAAACGGCTAATCTACAAGTGTTCGGTGGCTACTATAATCATGGCCAATCATCACGACTGGTGTCGAAGCTGGTCTTTATATGTGTAATTTTTACATCTATACTAGCATTAGTTTTTTAAACAAAGTGTGTAATTTAAGTTTTGTTTTTAATTTTATTATTTTGTAATTTAATACTAATCGCCCAGTCATTTAATTCACTTAACTAAAGTTATTAATAAAAAATATATAGTTAAAAATGTAAAGAAATATTGTTTGGATTATAAAAAAGGAGATTTTTTTAAGAAATCCATAACGCGTGATTTTTTTTAAATATTTTTTTTTTCTAGTCACCCACGTGGATTTTTTTAAATAATTTTTTTCGAGTTACCCACAAGGCGTGGCTTTTTAAATATTTTTTTAAAACACCCATAAGGCGTGGATTTAAAAAAATCCAAGCCAACCATAAGGCGTGGATTTTTTTTAAATAATTTTTTAACCCATCCATAAAGCCTGGGTGGCGTAGGGGATGATAGATACCAAGCAACGGATCTGATTGGCTTTAACATGGCGAAGTCCAGGCTTATTTTGGTCCCTCTGTCATCTCAATTGTGGACACTGACCTCCCCGCGGTGTCACCTGGGATAGCTATTTTCAGCAACCCATTTTTTTCATTTTATAAAAAAATGGGTCGGCGTCGGGTTAGTTGCCCACTCTCGAAAAACCCAACCTACTATGAAAAGGCAAAGAAAAATAAAACCAAACCCACCTAATGTTGACGACCCCAGCAAACGTATAAAGGACCACGATCTGCGATTCTGCACTTAGAATGTGCACACCTTGTACAGAACAGGCGCAGTTGTCGCTTTGGCGGATGTATTCAAGAAGTACAAAGCCGATATTATTGCATTACAGGAAATGTGATGGAAAGGGACTGGCGTACCTAATCAGATGATTACGCCTGTATTATAGCTGCCATGAAACGAGACATGAATTTGGCTGGGGATTTATGGTTAATAGGAGAATACTTTTTTTCTCCTATTAACCTCGTCTCCAAATTCACTCCAGTAGATGAGCGAATTGCTATAATCCGCATAAAAGCCAAGTTCTTCTACATCAGTCTTATTTGGGCTCATGCTCCGACCGAAGACAAAGATGAGCAGACCCAAAGACATATTTTACGAACGCCTAGAAAAAGGATATGACCGCTGCCCTGGCCATGACATTAAAAATCTGCTAGGAGATTTTAATGCTAAAATCGAAAGGGAAATTATGTTTGGCCCCCCATCGGAAAATTATGCTTTCATGAAGAAACATTCGACAACGGCATGAGGATGATTGACTTCGCGGCAGCAAAAAACATGGTAGTTAGCAGCTCCAGATTCAAGCATCTCGATATACACAAGGCCACCTGGATTTCTCCTGATCAAGTAACGAGAAATCAAATTGATCATGTTGTGATAGACGGAAGGCATTCATCCAGTTTTTTAGACGTCCAATCGATCCGGGGAGCGAATATCGATTCGGACCATTACCTTGTGGCAGCCAAGGTACGCTCCCGTCTTAATTTAGCAGCAACGGTGCAATCTAATGTATCACGGAAATTTGACGTCGAAAAACTCCGCTCAACTTACCCAACTGCTTGACGAAAGCACCCCTTGCCCTGATAATAATATAGAAGCACAATAGCAGAGAATTGCCCACTCCCTAAAAACTGCAGCAAAAGCAACACTTTGGTACCAAAGACCACCATCAAGAAATCCGTGGTACGATCAGGAGTGTCGTAATGCTACTGATATGAAAAACGCAGCTTATAGGGCAACCCTGCGGACAGTAGCAACACCTAATGCGACGAAGAACTATCAGGAGAAAATGAGAGGGGAGAAACGTGTTTTCAGAAAAAAGAAGAAAGAGCAAGAAAAACGTGAGCGTAAGCAAATCGAGATCTACAGGAGTCAGAATGAAGTCCGAAAATTCTACCAACGGGTAAAACACCCAACCGAAGGCTTTTGTTGCAGGCACATCCTCCTCTAGAGATAAAGAAGGAAATCTGTTGACAGATACAGACAGCGTGCTGAGGATCTGGAAGGAGCATTTTGAAAGACTTCTGGTATCAAATAGTGGCGGTGAAGAAGATACCTCAGAACCAATAAGAGATGATGGTATAGAGTGTATACCACCTAGCCAAGATGAGGTCATAAAAGCAATTAATCGGCTCCAGAGCAATAAAGCAGCCGGAGCCGATGGGTTACCAGCCGAACTATTCAAGACTGGTGGTCAGATGCTGGTCAGGAGCATGCACCAGCTGATTAGCACAATTTGGCTAGATGAATGCATGCCCAATGATTGGAACCTCAGCATCATGTGTCCCGTGCACAAAAAGGAGACAAGACGATATGTGCCAACTATAGGGGAATAAGTGTCCTTTTCATCGCATATAAAGTGCTATCCACTGTGCTGTGTGAACGATTGAAGCCAATGGTCAATAGCATTATTGGACCACACCAATGCGGCTTCAGATCTGGCAATTCCACCATTGACCAGATTTTCACTCTGCGACAAATCCTGGAAAAAACCACGAAAAACACATCGACACATTCCACCTATTTGTCGACTATAAAGCCGCATTCGACAGCCCTATCCGTTCAGAGGTGTATAAATCCATGTCTGCGTTTGGCATTCCTGCAAAATAAATTCGGCTATGTAGGATACCTTTAACTGGCACAAGATCAGCAGTTAAAGTCGGAAAGGACCTCTCGGAGCCCTTTAATACCGAACGTGGATTCAGACAAGGTGGCAGTTTGTCGTGTGATCTTTTTAACATCCTGCTGGAAAAGGTCATACGAAATGCAAAGGCAAATGACACTCTGTACACCAAACAACAAATGTTACTCGCCTACGCCGATGACATCGATATAATGGGTCGAACATTCCGAACGATAACAGCCACCTTGGAACAAATTGAGAAGGAGTCTGCCAAAGTGGGTCTGGCAGTAAACAGCGAGAAGACCAAGTTGATGGTATCAAAGCGCAAGACGTCCAGTAGACTCGGACTAACTGTGGAACTTGAGAACTACAGTTTCGATGTAATTAAAAATTTTATATACCTTGGTACCGCCATAAATAAAAAAATCAGTTTTGAAATTCAGAGAAGGATTGTGATGGCCAACTGAAGCTACTATGGTCTAAGTAAGCAGTTTAGAAACAAGGCCACCTCCCGCCAGACCAAACTCACACTTTACAAGACGCTGATACTATCCGTGCTATTATATGGATCTGAAGCATACGTTCTTGCACAAGCAGATAAGGCACCTCTTGAAGTGTTTGAGAGAAAAATTCTCCGAAAGATCTACGGGCCGATCTGCGTCGACGGTGAATATCGGCGTCGAATGAACCATGAGCCAGCTATTCTCGGACATCGACATTGATAGTCGTATTGAGCTGCAGCGACTACGTTGGCTAGGTCATGTTGTAAGAATGGATGAAGATGCCCCAGCCCAAAAGCCACATAAAAGCGAACCAGCTGATGGTTCACGCAGAAGGGGAAGACCAAGAACACGATGGAAAGATCAAGTCGAAGACATCATTGCCGAAAATGGTATTTCAAATTGGAAAAACTGCCTGGAAATCTTTTCTAAGCCTGGCTTGTGGAACGAAAGTTCTGTCACAAGCCAGCTAAGTGAAGTAAGTAACCATAAGGCGTGGGTTTTTTAAAATATGTTTCTTAAGGCACCCATAAGGCGTAGATTTTTAATTTTTTTTTGAAGCCAACCATATGGTGAGGCTGTTTTTAAATATTTTTTTTCAAGCGAGAATTAAAAAAATATTTTTTTCATTTATTATTTTTTATGCCAACTGTTGTTTTTTCATATTCCCCCGACCAGTTTATTATAAATCGTTTTAACTGTTTCACATAAATTGCTATTTTATCTCTCCTATAATTAACAAATAAATTACTTAATATATCTTAATTGAATAGAACGAAAAAATAAACTTTACAAAAAAAAAGAAGAAAATAAATTTCTACTTCCGTTTTCGTTTGACAACTCAACGTTTTTTTTTTCTCTTTTTGTTGCGTTTTCATATAAATCTAATATTGACAAACGCCTAAACATGTTTTCGTTTCATTTGCGAAATTTCAAATTCAATTTGACAAATTGCCATAAAAATATACGTTCTAAATGCAATCGAATCAATGTCAATGCCAGGGGTAAGGGAGGCATAGCACATACACGTCGATCGATTTGGCTAGCATTTGTCTGGCATTACAACAGTGCGTGAAACAAGTCTAAGCCAGAACACGAACAGAGACAGGATGAAAATAAAAAAACAGTTGTGCGTTTTGGAAGCTGTTTTGGCAACACCCCAAAAAAATGTTGGTACTCCAGTAGTAATATGATTTCGATTAACTCCATTTGTAATAATAGCCTTGGAAATGTGTTTTTAAACAATCCACGCCTTATGTAGCCTTGGAAAAAATTAATTAAAACCAGTAAGGAAAGTAGTAAAGTCGGACGGGCCGAACTTTGGATATCCTCCACCATAGGTATACTGACAGATACTTGAAATGAAAATATAGGGAAAATACCAAAAAGTTAACCTATACCGATAATTCTACAAACGGATTTATGTAAACGATTTTGTACACCAAATAAAAATTTCTGAAAATTTTAATGGGGATTTTTCCTAAAATCTGAAACCGCCAAAGCGTGACTGATACTAATAACGCATGGTAGAGTATAAAATCCTAAAACTACTGCAATTTAGATTGCAAAATTATATTGGGCTATGCCCAATTAATGACCGATATATGCCATTTTACAACCCAATATTTTAGTTATGTATCTCAATTCTTCCCGTCAGAAATTATCAATATGTGGAGGAGATGCCTGAATGTCTGTCGAAATACATGAAGTATAAATTTCAGAAATATTTATGGATATTTTTCCTAAACACACCAAAAAGTGGACCGACATTGTCGACGCATGGTAGGATGGAACATCCCCAAAATACTGCAGCTTAGAGGTTACAGTTATATAAGGCCATCACCACAGGTTTTATATAGTTCATTATCGAACCTCACGTTCTAATTTTTTATCTCGATATCCTCCGCAGGCAGAATGATTACAACAAAGTCTTAGAACCAAACCCAAAACGCGGAACAAATCAGATAACTATTTTAATGTAAAGCAGTAAGGGAAGTAGTAAAGTCGGACAGGGCCGACTATATGATACCGTTCACCACTTTGGGTATATTCAACAGATAAATCCTAACAGACGTCGCATTTTTAAAAGACCAGTAAAATGAACTTGGATCCATAAACATGTCATTCTGCAACCGATACTAAATTTTTCATTTGGTCAGATATAGAAGCTATATCGAAATCTGAATCGATTTTCCCCAAACTTACCACACATCATTCTAGTCCTAACTCATTACGCTGTGCCAAATTTCGTGCAAATCGAAAGATATATAGGGACTTTGGTTCACTATTTACCTAAAATCGGACGAAAATATATATGGGAGCTATATCTGAATCTGAACCGATTTTCACGAAATTCAACACACATCGTTCTAGACTTAATTTAATACGCTATGCCAAATTTCGTGCAAAACGAAGGATATATAGGGACTTTGGTGAACTATTTACCTAATATCGGACGAAAATATATATGGGAGCTATATCTAAATCTGAACCGATTTCCACGAAATTTTACACACATCGTTCTAGACTTAATTCAGTACGCTATGCCAAATTTCGTGCAAATCGAAGGATATATAGGGACTTTGGTATACCATTTACATTAAATCGGGTGAACATATATATGGGAGCTATATTTAAATCTGAACCGATTTTCAAGAAATTTTACTCACATCATTCTACACCCAATTTAGTACGCTGTGCAAAATTTCGTCCAAATCGAAAGATGTATAGGGACTTTGTATCGGGCGAACATATATATGGGAACATATATCGGGCGAACATATATATGGGAACTATATCTAAATCTGAACTGATTTTCTCGAAACTTGGCACACATCGTTCTGCACCTAATACAGTACTCTATGCCAAATTTCGTGCAAATCGAATGATATATAGGGACTTTGGTGCACCATTTACATTAAATCGGACAAAGCTATATATGCGAGCTATACCTAAATCTGAACCGATTTTCACGAAACTTAGCTCACATCATTCTAGACCTAATTCAGTACTCTATGCCAAATTTCATGCAAATCGAATGATATATAGGGACTTTGGTGCACCATTTACCTTAAATCGGACGAAACTATATATGGGAGCTATATCTAAATCTGAACCGATTTTCTCGAAACTTGGCACAAATCTTTCTGGACCTAATTCAGAACTCTGTGCCAAATTTCGTGCAAATCGGAAGATATAGAGGGAGTTTGGTGCCCCATTTACCTTAAATCGGACGAAAATATATATGGGAGCTATATCTAAATCTGAACCGATTTTTCCTAATTTCAATAGAGTTCGTCCTTGGGCCAAATAAGTGACTTGTGCCAAATTTCATCCAAATCGGATCATAAATGCGACCTGTACTTTGTTAACAAAAATACATGGACGGACAGACGGACGGACGGACAGACGGGCATGCCTAAATCGACTCAGAAAGTGATTCTATGCATATTCTCAAAAGGTACCATGGGTCTATCTCGATTATTTTTGCCTCTTACAAACATATGCACAAAGACATTATACCCTGTACCACAGTGTGGTGAAGGGTATAAATTTCCACACCTTATTATAGCCTCTCGAAAGTATTATTTAAATAAAAAATCCAGGCCTTATGCTAGTCTCCGAAAAATATTATTTTCCATAAATCGTTATTAATCCAACGATTTCGAAATGTCATCTTGTTACCCTACAAATTGTTTTAAATTCATTTAAGACGATGTGCGCTTAATTGAATTAAAGTGACGCTAGAACAGAACTATCATCACAAGATCACTTTAGAGATTACTGAACCCAATAGTGATGATATATGAATACATGTGTATGTATGTATGTGTAAAAGCAGAAAAAAATCATAAATGTGTAAATGGATAGATAGCCCATTATGGTGTATTATTCTTGACATACATAGTACGATGTGTGGTCACTAAGTGTTCACGAAATAATAAGGAAATTTGACAGTACCAATTGCCGAAGGTGGGAGGGGGAGTGTGGGGACTTTACTTATTTTTAATTCATTTAAAGGCAATTCGAAGAAGGATTGTGGCCCTTTGTAATTTGTAATTTTTGCTAAAAATTCACTGAAAAAAAATTTGGCGCCCAACTGTTTCTATTCCTAAGCCTATCCGATTTTCAATTTTTTTAAGTTATCTTAACATCATTTCTGCCACCTCCATTAATTTACAGTTACATTTCAAAATTAACATAAATCTCAATAAACAACAACAGCAAATATATCAATTAATAACATATTATTCAATTTAATGTCATTGTATCCGCACTGTGGACCGGCTAGGGTGTTCGACAACGACGATTACGACAATCAATTATTTCAAATTACAAAGCTAATAGAATAAATTAATGGCACATCTTATCCGGTTTTATCCGTTAGCATTTAATTATTTATTATCGGGGCACATTGAAATCAAGTGACAGACCGACAGCCAAGCATGCCAAAATGTAACATATCTACAAACATACGTACTTGCTGAGGTAGCTCACATCAAAAATACGATAATTAATCATTTGCTTAAAAAAACTGTAAAGTCTAAAAAAAGAAAAAAATTAAACAAACGACTTCTAAATATCTATGTATGTGTGTGTGTAGATGAGTACTCACGCACTTCGATTGTACACAGGCCAAAAAGTTGGCTGCCGTATGTGAGAGGCTACACCTAGTAAAATTTGTTTACACGATCTGTGTGGAGCACACCGGTAACAACCGTTGGAGTAGACATGCATCAGCATTTAACAAAGGTGACGACAGCTGGTGAATTAGCAACTACAATGACCTGAGTGACACACACACACGGTAGCAGCAAGATAAAAAATGGCTAATATCTAAAAGAGACTAAGTCACAATATGAAATAAAAAATATTTTTAAATAATATTTTCCGAAACTAACATAAGGCGTGGATTTTTTAAATCATTTTTTCCAAGGCTGCATAGGGCGTGGATTTTTTAAATCATTATTTCAAAGGCTACATAGGGCGTGGATGTTTAAATTATTTTTTTTTCCAAGGCTACATAAGACTTGAAGAAAGCACTTCTTGTCCCGATAATAGTATAGAAGCACAATGTCAAAGAATATCCCACTCCCTACAAACTGCAGCAAAAGCAACTCTTGGGTACCAAAAACCACCACCATGAAACCCATGGTACGATCAGGAGTGTCGTAATGCTACTGATGTGAAAAACGCAGCGTATAGGGCAACCCTGCAGGCATTAACAACACGTAACGTGATGGAGAATTATCGGGAGAAAAGAAGAGAGGAGAGAGAACGTGTTTTCAGAAAAAAGAAGAAAGAACAAGAAAAACGTGAGCGTCAGCAAATCGAGATGTACAGGAGTCAGAATGAAGTCCGGAAATTTTACCAACGAGTAAAACACCAAACCGAACGCTTTGGTGCAGGCACATCCTCCTGTAGAGATGAAGAAGGAAACCTGGTGACAGATACATACAGCGTGTTGAGAATCTGGAAGGAGCATTTTGAAAAGCTTCTGGTATCAAATAGTGGCGTTGAAGAAGATACCCCAGAACCAATAAGAGATGATGGTATAGAGTGTATACCACCTAGCCAAGATGAAGTCATACAACCATTAATCGGCTCAAGAACAATAAAGCAGCAGAAGCCGATGGGTTACCAGCGGAACTATTTAAGACTGGTGGCCAGATGCTGGTCAGGAGCATGCACCAGCTGATTAGTACAATTTGGCTAGATGAATGGAAGCCCAATGATTGGAACCAACTATAGAGGAATAAGTCTCCTTCCCATCGCATATAAAGTGCTATCCAGTGTGCTGTGTGAACGATTGAAGCCAATGGTCAATGACATCATTGGACCATACCAATGCGGCTTCAGACCTGGCAAATCCACAATTGACCAGATTTTCACTCTGCCCCAAATCCCGAAAAAGAACCACGAAAAACACCTCGACACATACAACCTATTTGTCGACTATAAAGCCGCATTCGACAGCCTAATCCGTTCAGAGGTGTTGAAAGCCATGTCTACGTTCGGCATTCCTGCAAAATTAATACGGCTATGTAGGATAACTTTAAGTGGCACAAGGTCAGCAGTTAAAGTCGGAAAGGACGTATCGGAGCCCTTCAATACCGAACGAGTATTCAGACAAGGTGACATTTTGTCGTGTGATCTTTTTAACATCCTGTTGGAAAAGGTCATACGAGATGCAAAGGTGAACAGAAATGGCACTCTGTACACCGAACAACACATGTTACTCGCCTACGCCGATGACATCGATATAATGGGTCGAATATTGCGAGCGCTAACAGCCACCTTTGAACAACTTGAGAAGGAGTCTGCAAAAGTGGGTCTGACAGTAAACGGCGAGAAGACCAAGCTGATGGTATCAACGCTCAAGACGTCCATTAGACTCGGACCAACTGTGGAACGTTAGAACTACAGATTCGAGGTAGTCAAAGACTTTATATACCTTGGTACTGCCATAAATAAAACGAATGACATCAGTTTTGAAATTCGGAGAAGGATTGTGATGGCCAACAGATGCTACTATGGTCTAAGTAAGCTGTCTAGAAACAAGGCCACCTCCCGTCAGACCAAAATCACACTTTACAAGACGCTGATACTAACCGCGCTATTATATGGATCAGAAGCATGGGAACTTGCGCAAGCAGATGAGGCAGCTTCGGGGTGTTTGAATGAAAAATTCTCTGAAAGATCTACGGGCCGATCTGCATTGACGGTGAATATCGGCGTCGAATGAACCACGAGCTTTACAATTTATACGCGGACATCGACATAGTCAGTCGTATTGAGCTGTAGCGACTACGGTGCACAGTGGGAAAAAATACCGATCTAGCGCGCAGAAAATCAAAAAATGAAGTTGAAGGAAACTTTATAACATTAATGCAGTTTTAAAGTAGAGTGTTGAGAGTACTTAAGTCCGTATAAAATAATCCGAATTAATAAGCTAGAACGGAATAACGGTACATTTAAAATAGAAAATTTTTCCAATGTTAAAAATGGCATTTTTTAGCTATAAAATTGCGATGGTCGTGTTCATTCTGTGAATATATTATTATAAAATTTTGTCCATTTTTGATATATAGTATTGGTATTTAATTAAATTGTATAGTTATATAACCCATAAGTTATTTTAATTTAGGTGTTCCGGGCTAAATATATGTAAGGTCCGTTTTTTTTAAATTCCTTCAATTAAAATAGGGGTTTAGTATGGAGTGCAGTCGAGTTCAGCTTTGATTTTTGTTTTATTTTTCTTGTGTGTCTGTCTAGAACATCATACTAAATTTTTTCCTGCGACTTCCTGCGATTCTCGGATTTATGGCAATTTTTTTGAAAAAATGCCAATTTGGTGTAGGAAGCTTTTTTAAGGTTTCCTTTAAATAAAATTAAAAATTTGTGAATTTTTTTGATATAATTCATCAAATATGACTTGGAATAGATCACAGCATAGCAGATAAGAAAAAACAAGTTCAAAATGTCCATCCTAAGGTTCCAGAGTACTGGGTGTGAGTAGGAAAATGAGGGTATTTAAGTAAGCTGCTCCAAACGTTGATTTTAAACTCATGCCCTGAATATACATTTATTCCAAATGTCTTTCTAAATAAAAATTGAAATTACAACGAAATCGGTTGTAAGAGTCTTCTAAAATACCGCAGGTAAAGGGTCCACTTTATGAACCCTGGAAAAATATCATTGGTGTAACATTCATATATACACTGTTTTACCTATATTTATGATTTTCGTGGAGGTGGAGTTTATGGACTTTTATTATACCTGTTATGGAGTTTCCAATGACTGACATGACATCGGATGACTTTATTTCTTTGTCATACGAATTTCGTTAGGGTCGGATACAGGTATCAGTTAATTATGAATGCAAAAATACATATTATTTATAGACTTTTCTACCTATGAATGAAAAATCCGCATTTAACAAATGTTCATTCATAGATTTTTCTCATTCAATAAGTGTCAAAGAACGGGATTATACAAGTTATAAACAAGTGATTGGCGATTTATTTTAGTTCTTAAACAAGTGAAGTGGAAAAATGTCAATTTTGTACAGAGAGCTCTTTGGCTAAAATCTAAAAATGGCTCTGATGTAAAGGAATATGCATTAAATAGACTTGGAGTTAATGCTACCGATTATGCAAACGCTAAAGGGATTTGTCGAACAGTTACCACGCTATGTACGCGATTTAAAACGAAATGTATGGCCGCCAGAAGGAACAAAAAACAAATGGAGCGTCAGCATGGAAATTGGCTGATATAATTAAATGTGCAGCTTTGCCCATAGGTATGTTGTCTGAAGAAGCCATGGAATCCAGAAATAAGGACTTTCGGAACCACAGGGAACTGTACACCAGACAAATTAGTCGTGAGGAAACAATGAGGGATCTTTTTAATAGGTTGCTATTTTCTTCTGATCCAAAAATATCAAGTTTGTCTCGTAGTACATCTCCTAACCATCGATATAGTAAGCCACTATCTTAAGAAGTCCTTAAACTACTGGAGGATACAATGCTACCAACTAATTCAGATCAAAACTCGGATTCTGAATGTGATTAGTATTTAATAAGTAACGCCTAAATTTTGTAAAATATATATAGTTTAATGTTTTAGATATGTAATATTAATAATAATAAAGATATATATAATAACAATAGTGTTTGCCCTTAACCCACTTTTTACCATCCAAATGTTTCGGAATTTTTAAAAGAAGCTCCCATTTTAGGAGTACTATTAGTTATAACGAAAAATGTTGCTTATTATAAAATGTTTCAAATGCTTCAAAATAGTAATTTTCACCTAAAAATTTAAGTTTTTCAAAAAAAAAAAAAAAAAAAATCGGCGCTTAATGGGTTAATAAAAAAAAAATTGCCAAATTTTTTCATAAAATAATTAAAATTGTCCATCTAAATCTATTCTTATCCAAAATATCGATAAACATACAGTAAAACATCTACTTTGATTTTCTGCGCGCTAGATCTGCATTTTTTCCCACTGTGCGGTGGCTAGGCCATGATATGCGTATGAATGAAAATGCCCCAGCTCAAAAGGCATATAAAAACGAGCCTACTGTTGGTTCCCGTGGAAGAGGAAGGCCACGAATTAGATGGAAAAACCAAGTAGAAAACAATATCTTGGAACGTGGTCTTCCAAATTGGTGGATATGCCCACAAGACCGACGCGCTTGGAAATCTTTTTTTAAGCTCGGCTTATGGGACAACCGCTCTGTAACGAGCCAGCTAAGTAAGTAAGTAATACCATTCACCACTCTGTGGTACAGAGTATTATGTCTTTGTGCACATGTTTGTAACAGGCAAAAGGAAACGAGATAAACCCATAGTTCCTTTTGAGAATATGCATAGAATCACTTTCTGAGTCGGTTTATGCATGTCCGTCCGCCCGTCTGTTGGTGTTAAATTGTAAATAAAGTACAGGTCGTATTTATAATCCGAATTGGATGAAATTTGGCACAGCTCATTTATTTGGCCCAAGGACAAACCCTATTGAAATTGGGAAAAATCGATTCAGATTTAGATATAGCTCCCATATATATTTTCGTCCGAATGGTTCACCAAAGCCCCTCTATATCTCTCGATTTGCACGAAATTTGGCATAACGTTCACAATTGAGCCTAGAGTGATGTGTGCTAAGTTTCGTGAAAATCGGTTCAGATTTAGATATATCTCCCATATATAGTTTCGTCCGATTTTAGGTAAATAGTGCACCAAAGTCCCTATACCTCCTTCGATTTGTACGAAATTTGACATAACGTACTGACTTTAGTCTAGAGCGATGTCTGCCAAGTTTCGTGGAAATCGGTTCATATTTAGATATAGCTCACATATATAGTTTCGTGCGAATGAATGTAAATTGTGCACCCTATATATCTAAATTGATGTCTGCCAAGTTTCGTGAAAATCGGTTCAGATTTAGATAGAGCTCCCATATATATTTTCGTCCGATTTTATGTAAATGGTGTACCAAAGTCAAATGGTGTACCAAAGTTCCAAATTTGCACTAAATTTGGCACAGCGTACTGAATTGAGCCTAGAGTGATGTCTGGCAAGTTTCGTGAAAATCGGTTCAGATTTAGATATAGCACCCATATATACATATACATATAGCTTTCGATTTGCACGAAATTTGGCATAACGCACAACGTTCGAGAAAATTGCGTTTTGTATAGCTCCAACATATGCATATGTATTGTACAGATGCAGCCATAGCTTCCATATGTATTTCGATTAAATTTTTAACAGTACCGAATAGCGTGTATCAATTGTGCTATAAATCGTTTTCCATAAATTTGTTCCATGGTACGCAGACGACTCTAAATCTGCCCGAATGAAATTAAAATTATCAAAGGTTACAGAGAGACATGAGCATATTCCTTCGAGGGGACAGTGATATGCAATTGTAAGGATACATAGGTACAACTGACCCAAAGTGGAGGTACAACAGACCCAAACTGGAGGGTATCATATAGTCGGCCCAGTCCGACGTTACTACTTTCCTTACTGGTTTAAATAATTTTTTTCCGAGTCATTCATAAGGCGTGGATTTTTTAAATCATTTTTTCAAGGGTCCTGAAGAGGCGTGGATTTTTTAAATCATTTTTTCCAGGGTCTCTGATAGAGGTGTGGATTTTTTAAATCATTTTTTGTGGATTTTTTAAATAATTTTTTTCCAGGGGCCTATAAGCCGTTCAAGATACCCATAAGTAGTGCATTTAAAAAAATCAAGCCACCCCTAAGAAATTAAATTTAAATATTTGCATATTTTCAAAAATGTTCATTCAACACACCTTCCTATTACATTTCCCACATCGGCTGACCTTGCTTTGATGCAAAGCGTGATATCAAAAAAAGGTGATTAACATGTTGCGTGTGATATTGTGTGAAATAAAAAATCCAACTTCCATTTTAACTAATGGGGCGTGTTGTACAAACACACAGCCGAACACACTCACACACACCTAACTGATCACTTGGCTGAACTTCACTCACTGCTATGCGGGTCTATTAGTATGTAAATTATAGAGTCCACTTGATGGTGAGTATGAGAATTTTCACTCAAAATGGGGTTCACCCCCCTACCCTTCAAATATCAGTGCCAGAGCACGTTTTATGTTTTATTTTCTTTTTTTCTTTTGTTAATTTATTTTTATTAACAACAAAAATAACAATAATTTGTTCATTTTTCCAGCATAAAGAACTGCATAATGTCGATGCACACACACACACGCGGTCACATGTAATCAAATCAAAGGACAACAACACTAAGAATGTTGTTGTAGTTTTTTTCATTTTAAATTGAATTTAAAAACATTTGTAATCGGAATAGACGTGTGTTGTTGCTGTCGAACTTTGTTCGTGTGTGTGTGTGAGCAGTTGGGCATACAAAATATTTAATTAAGTGGTAATCAAAAGTGATTTTATTTCAGTAGCAGGAGCTATACTGAGCTATACTGAGCCATAAGGGTGGCTTGAAAAAAATTATTTAAAAAATCCACGCCTTATGGGTGGCTTGAAAAAATGATTTAAAAAATCCACGCCTTATGGGTGGCTTGAAAAAAATTATTTAAAAAATCCACACCTTATGGGTGGCTTGAAAAAAATTATTTAAAAAATCCACGCCTTATGGGTGGCTTGAAAAAAATTATTTAAAAAATCCACGCCTTATTGGTGGCTTGAAAAAAATTATTTAAAAAATCCACGCCTTATGGGTGGCTTGAAAAAAAATATTTAAAAAATCCACGCCTTATGGGTGGCTTGAAAAAAATTATTTAAAAAATCCACGCCTTATGGGTGGCTTGGAAAAAAATTATTTAAAAAATCCACGCCTTATGGGTGGCTTGAAAACATCATTTAAAAAATCCACGCCTTATGGGTGGTGGCTTGAAAAAAATTATTTAAAAAATCCACGCCTTATGGGTGGCTTGAAAAAAATTATTTAAAAAATCCGCGCCTTATGGGTGGCTTGAAAAAATTATTTAAAAAATCCACGCCTTATGGGTGGCTTGAAAACATCATTTAAAAAATCCACGCCTTATGGGTGGTGGCTTGAAAAAAATTATTTAAAAAATCCACGCCTTATGGGTGGCTTGAAAAAATTATTTAAAAAATCCACGCCTTATGGGTGGCTTGAAAAAAAATATTTAAAAAATCCACGCCTTATGGGTGGCTTGAAAAAAAAATATTTAAAAAATCCACGCATTATGGGTGGCTTGAAAAAAATTATTTAAAAAAATCCACGCCTTAAGGGTGGCTTGGAAAAAAATTATTTAAAAAATCCACGCCTTAAGGGTAGCTTGGAAAAAAATTATTTAAAAAATCCACGCCTTATGGGTGGCTTGAAAAAAATGATTTAAAAAATCTTCGCCTTGTATATGGGCCTAAAAAATATTTATTATTATTTTTTTCCGAAAATTCCGACATATAGTCTAACGTGCTGGAGCTTATTGTTGTTATTATTGTTGCTAGCATTGATATTTGTCGACATTCTGGCTACAGTGTTACCCTCACTCTCTCTACTACTGCTGTGGGGTGAGTTGGAGGCTAATTGCCTCCACCATAGGTTACGTCGGGGGATCATTGTGTGATTTGTATGTTCGCCACCGCTGCTGCTGCTGCTGCATTGTTGTAATGACACAAATGCATACAATTTTATGAGCGGACAATATGACGCAGAGATTAAACGCATTAACAGCAACAACAACAATAACAACTACAACATAATCATCGAAATTGAATGCTCAGAACGCACAGCGGCTACAACGATTTGTATAGAATTTGGAGACATTTTTTTTGGGAGAGAGTCGTCAGAACAGAACACCGACAACAACAACAACAGCATTTCACATGAATTTCAATTTCAATTCAACGGCGAAATTTTATTTCCACTTTCGAGATCAGTTCGAAATTTACAACGACAACGTTTAAACGTGCCTCAAGCGCCAAGTAACGAAATCGGAAAAATAAATCGGATATTTTTTTGGCGGAAAACGGAAACTGGAGAAAAAAAATTTGATATAAAAATTCTAAAAGTGAAATGAAAATGGAAATTATGAAGTGAAAATAAAATCAATTAATTACAAAAAAATAAAAATTTAACTTCAGACCAAAAAAAATCGCCTCTCCTTACAATCATGACACCCGATTTGAGAATTCTAAAAATTTTAATTTTCTTAAATTTATTTATCACCTGTGCGGTGGCCAAGGCCAATGATAGTGGTTTGAAAATTAATACCGATTTAACGGCTGGCATAATTGGTGATGTTAGTGCAGATAATAGTAAACAAATTTTAGGGGACTCTATTAACCCCTCAACAAATCACAGCCACCATTTGGTGGTCTCGAGTCCTGCGGGACCATCAGCAAATCCCTCCTCGTTGGAGGATAAACACATTTGTACCCGCGAAGAGGAATATGTGGAGCAGATACGTTCACCTTCCATGCAGCCGGTGAAAATTCGTACAGCCACCTGGTGTCTGGAATTTCCACCACGATGCTCCAATTATCAAACGGAAATGAGGGAAATTATTAAAGTGCAGGTAAGGAGAAACTAAAAAAATTAAATAAATATGAGAAATTTAAAAAAAACCAGTAAGGAAAGTAGTAAAGTCGGACGGGGCCGACTATATGATACCCTTCACCACTTTGAGCATATTCAACAGATGAAATAGAAGCTATATCTAAATCTGAACCGATTTCAACGATTTCAGGAAACTTAACACACATCATTCAAGACCTCATCCATAACGCAGTGCCAAATTTCGTGCAAATCGAAAGATATATAGGGACTTTGGTAGACCATTTACATAAAATCGGACGAAAATATATATAGGAGCTATATCTAAATCTGAACCGATTTTCAGGAAACTTAACACACACCATTCTATAACTAATTCATTACGCTGTGCCAACTTTGGTGCAAATCGAAAGATATATAGGGACATTGGTGCACCATTCAGATTAAATCGGATGAAAATATATATGGGAGCTATATCTAAATCTGGACCGATTTTCAGGAAACTTAACACACACCATTATATTCCTAATTGATTACGATGTGCCAACTTTCGTGCAAATCGAAAGATATATAGGGACTTTGGTGCACCATTTAAATTAAATCGGACGAAAATATATATGGGAGCTATATCTAAATCTGAACCGATTTTCAGGAAACTTAACACACATCATTCTATACCTAATTCAGTACGCTATGCAAAATTTCGTGGAAATCGAAAGATATATAGGTACTTTGGTGCCACGTTTACCTTAAATCGGACGAAAATATATATGGGAGCTATATCTAAATCTGAACCGATTTTCACGAAACTCAGCACACACCATTATGGACCTAATTCAGTACACTGTGCCAAATTTCGTGCAAATCGAATGATATATAGGTACTTTGGTGCCTATATCGGGCGAAAATATATATGGGAGCTATATCTAAATCTGACCCGATTTTCACGAAACTCAGCACACATCATTTTGGACCTCATTCAGTACGCTATGCCAAATTACATGCAAATCGAATGATATATAGGTACTTTGGTGCCTATATCGGGTGAAAATATATAAGGGAGCTATATCTAAATCTGAACCGATTTTTCCCAATTTCAATAGGGTTCGTCCTTGGGCCAAATAAGTGACCTATGCCAAATTTCATCCAAAACGGATCATAAATGCGACCTGTACTTTGTTCACAAAAATACATGGACGGACAGACGGACAGACGGACGGACAGACGGACATGCGTAAATCGACTCAGAAAGTGATTCTATGCATATTCTCAAAAGGAACCATGTGCCTATCTCGTTTCCTTTTGCCTGTTACAAACATATGCACAAAGACATAATACCCTGTACCACAGTGTGGTGAAGGGTATAAAAATGGAAGCCTTGTGTTTGACACTAGAAAAATATTTTTAAAAAATCCACGCCTTGTGTATGGACCTTAAAAATAATTTTAGAAAAATCCACGCCTTGTGTAGGAACCTAAAATATTTTTTTTTTTTACATCCACGCCTAAGGCGGAAGTATGCGCAAGCTTCGTAGGACCGGAAAAATATTATGTAAAAATCAATGTCTTTTGGTAGCCTCATTGATTTTTTTTTCTTATTTTCAATAATTAAAAAATATATAAATTTCGGTTTTCACTGATACCTCTTCCTTATTATTACTGGCCATTGTTATTTATATTTGCTTTTAGCCACAACAAAAATAATAAGGTATGGCCTTCCTTATAACACTATCTACACTCTTTGGCAAAAAGAAAAGCTAACATTAAATAACACAAGGATTATCAGTATTACAGCTCATAAGACCCAGCGGACTCTACCCATGGTGGAAAAGAGATGTCGGCTAAAAACAAGCCAAACATGCTTTCCTCGGCCACACAGGCCAATGACGTTTGACTCACATTTTTGATGCGATCAAAAAATAAGAAAACAAAAAATAATCCGACCAACAATCCCACATAAAACAAAAGAATGGTTAATAAACTTTGGTTGTTGTCGTTACAACAAAAACAGGATGTTTTGGCAGGAAAACTGGAAAAATTGCAAAAAAAGTCTAGAAAAATTGATATTACAAAAAAAAAAATAAATAATTCAAACAAAGTCGCCTTAAACTACTTTTAGCCAGCAATCATCATCGCTAACACACCACCGCCAACAACAACAACAGCCAAAGTAGACACATGGTTATAGCACCACTCTACTGGCCTGTCGACATCCTGCCCCAGCTAATCAAGTTAAACAGGCTGGCCGCAAACATAAATAAATCTAATGGAAATGCATTGAACTATTAGTTCACTATTTTTTGGGGGCACAGTGGGGCGAAAGATAAATATTATAAAATAATAAAATATTATTTTAAAATATTATTCTACCTACCTACGATAAGGCGTGGATTTTTTAAATAATATTTTTAGGGCCTACCATAAGTCATGGATTATTTAAATAATATTTTCTAGGGCCTACCATAAGGCGTGGACATTTTAAATAATATTTTTAGGGCCTACCATAAGGCATGGAGTTTTTAGGGCTAACCATAAGGCGTAGATGGTTTAGGGCCTACCATAAGGCGTGGTTTTTTTAAATAATATTTTCTAGGGCCTACCATTAGGCGTGAAATTTTTAAAAGATATTTTTTTGGGCCTACCATTAGGCGTGAACTTTTTTAATGATATTTTTTTGGGCCTACCATAAGGCGAGGCTTTAGGGGTCAACACAAGGCGTGGATTTTTTTAATAATATTTTTTTGGGCCTACCATAAGGCGAGGACTTAGGGGTCAAAACAAGGCGTGGATTAATTAAAAAATTGTTTTGTCTACCATAAGGCGCGAATTTAGGGGTCAACACAAGGCGTGGATTTTTTAAAAAATATTTTTTATAGGCTACCAAAAAAATATAAAAATTATGATCCGAATTGGATGAAATTTGGCACAGGTCACTTATTTGGCCCAAGGACGAACCCTATTGAAATTGGGAAAAATCAGTTCAGATTTAGATATAGTTCCCATATATATTTTCGTCCGATTTAAGGTAAATGGGGCACAAAAGTCCTTATATATCTCTCGATTTGGACGAAATTTGGCACAGAGTACTGAATTAGGTCCAGAATGAAGTGTGCAAAGTTTCGTGAAAATCGGTTCAGATATAGATATAGCTCCCATATATATTTTCGTCCGATTTTATGTAAATGGTGCACTAAAGTCCCTATATATCTTTCGATTTGCACGAAATTTGGCACAGCGTACTAATTTACGCCTAGAGTGATGTCTGCCAAGTTTCGTGAAAATCGGTCCATATTTAGATATAGCTCCCATATATATTTTCGTCCGATTTTATGTAAATGGTGCATTAAAGTCCCTATATATCTTTCGATTTGCACGAAATTTGGCACAGCGTACTAATTTAAGCCTAGAGTGATGTCTGCCAAGTTTCGTGAAAATCGGTCCATATTTAGATATAGCTCCCATATATCTTTTCCTCTGATTTTATGTAAATAGTGCACTAAAGTCCCTATATATCTTTCGATTTGCACGAAATTTGGCATAACGTACTGAATTGAGCCTAGAATGTCTGCCGAGTTTCGTGAAAATCGGTCCATATTTAGATATAGCTCCCATATATATTTTCGTCCGAATTTATGTAAATGGTGCACTAAAGCCACTATGTATATTTCGATTTGCGCGAAATTTGGCACAGCGTACTGAATTAGGTCTAGAATGATGTGTGTTAAGTTTCGTGAAAATCGGTCCAGATTTAGATATAGCTCACATATATATTTTCGTCCGATTTAATGTAAGTGGTGCACCAAAGTACATATATATTTTACGATTTTCACGAACTTAGGCACAGCGTAATGAATTAGGTATATAGTGATGTGTGTTCAATTTTGTGAAAATCGGTTCAGATTTAGATATAGCTCTCATATATATTTTCGTCCAATTTAATGTAAATGATGCACTAAAGTCCCTATATATCATTCGATTTGCACGAAATTTTGCATAGCGTACTGAATTAGGTCTAGATAGACGTGTGTTAAATTTCCTGAAAATCGGTTCAGATTTATATATAGCTCCTATACATATTTTCCTTCGATTTATTGTAAATGGTGAACCACAGCCCCTATATGGTCCCGATTTGCACGAAATTTGGCATAGAGTAATGAACTAGGTCTAGAATGATGTGTGTCTAATTTCGTGAAAATCGGTTCGGATTTATATATAGCTCCCATATATATTATCGTCCGATTTAATGTAAATGGTGTACCAAAGGCCCTATATATCTCTCGATTTGCACGAAATTTGACAATCCACATTGAATTGAGCCTAGAATCATTCCTGACAAGATTCGTGAAAATCGGTCCAGATTTAGATATAGCTCCCATATACAGTTTCGTCCGATTTAATGTAAATGGTGCACCAAAGTCCTTATATGTTTTGTAGAAGTACAGATGTCCGATTGATATTCGTTTTAAATCGATTTACATACTTTTGTCCCATGTTAACTAACGAATGGCATGTTTATGGATTGATCTAAGTCGGTTCACATTTAGATAAAGATCAAATATTTTAGTTCATCCAATTTTATGTTAATGGTCCTTCAAAAATACGACGTATGTTAGGATGTATCTGTTCAATGTACCCATTGTGGTGAAGGGTATCATATGGTCGGCCCCGTCCGACTTTACTACTTTCTTTACTGGTTTTTAGTTGGATTATTTGAGTAATATTTTTTAGGGTCTACCATAAGGCGTGGATTTTATAAATAATATTTTTTCAAAATTAGTTTTTGTGGGGCTTAAAAATATTTTGTATTTTTTGTCCCACTGTCCTCCATTTAGCGTTTTGTGAACAATAAATATTTTTAAAGTTTTTGGCGGCAAACTTGTTTAATTTCGAATAAAAAGCGTAAACAAACTTCGCAATAGAAAACACCCGGAAATGTAAAACCAGATCAGCGGCAACCAATCGCCCAGACAGCCATATAGCGAAACAAAAAATTGCGCGCCAATAATCTGTAATTGTGGAGCAGCTAGTAGCAAATTAAGTTTTATTTTTTTTTGTTTTCCAGCCAGCCAACATATTTGGGTATTTTGGTTTGCTGATTTGATTTCACTTAACTATTTCAACATTGAAATGTAATGTTGAATTGCCATACCCCGAAGACGAGGTGGAGGATAAGGCGGTGCAGGTGTTGGAGAAGGATTTCGAATTCGTTCGATTCCATAAACAAATGAGCTTTAAATTGCTTCTAATGAGACAATTTTGTTGTTTTTTTTTTTTTTTTTTTTTTTTTTGCTCGAGGAATTTTGTAGCTCCTTAATTAATGACCGTATTTGTTGGACCAAAGTGTTGGGGTATTTTGTTAGCTTCGTTGCTTGGCTGTAAAATATCTCAGTCTATCTGGCTGTATTCCTTCAATTGATTGAGATTTTTTGGTTGTTGGTGTTTTTCTTTTTCTTTTTTGTAAAATTTTTTTATACTTGTCATAGAAGCTGTAGTTTAGATTTTTTGTTTTTTTCGATACAGGATTTATTTGGTGTTTTGAACCAGTTTTGGTTCGAAGCAAATGTTCGACTGTTTTTTATGTTTAGTTCAAATCACTTTATTCATTTCAATTGCAATTGGGACACATTTTGCTGCTGCTGTTGTTGTTTCGTTTATTTAAGGCAGGTGGTTTTTTATTATATAATTATTGAGTCTATATATCCATCTAGCCATTCATCCATCCATCCATCCATCTAGCTAACCATCCAACTGGCCAGCTCTCATATGTTGCACGGGGCGTCTGAACGGTTTTTGTTTTTTTCTCGATTTTGTTTTTTCTCGAACTTAAATTGTATGTCAGTTTTATTGGTTTCGATTTGGATTTTTATGTAGTTTTTTTATTTTCGAAAATTCCACTACTCGTCTAAATTGGCATCATATGGCGAAAAATAATATTTGTAACAATTTTGTATTCAAACACTCGGTAATCGTCAACATGTGGCCAACAGCAGAGTTGATGAAAATCGTTCAAAATTATTTTCATTTTTGCAGTGGAATAATTTTTCACATCCATATTTTTCAACAAAAACAACAACAATGTTTTGAAATTGGTTTACGCCTTAGAATACTAGTTTTGGATATAATTATATAAAACACACATTTTCGAAACACAATTTTTTCAAAACAAAACTCTAGAGAAAAGTCACACAAAGGTCACAAAAATTCAAAATGTTACAAAAAGATCCACGCCTTAGGGTAGTCTACGAAAAATATTTTTTAAAGATCCACGCCTTAGGGTAGTCTACGAAAAATATTTTTTAAAGATCCACGCCTTAAGGTAGTCTACGAAAAATATTTTTTAAAGATCCACGCCTTAGGGTAGTCTACGAAAAATATTTTTTAAAGATCCACGCCTTAGGGTAGTCTACGAAAAATATTTTTTAAAGATCCACGCCTTAGGGTAGTCTACGAAAAATATTTTTTAAAGATCCACGCCTTAGGGTAGTCTACGAAAAATATTTTTTAAAGATCCACGCCTTAAGGTAGTCTACGAAAAATATTTTTTAAAGATCCACGCTTTAAGGTAGTCTACGAAAAATATTTTTTAAAGATCCACGCCTTAGGGTAGTCTACGAAAAATATTTTTTAAAGATCCACGCCTTAAGGTAGTCTACGAAAAATATTTTTTAAAGATCCACGCCTTAGGGTAGTCTACGAAAAATATTTTTTAAAGATCCACGCCTTAGGGTAGTCTACGAAAAATATTTTTTAAAGATCCACGCCTTAGGGTAGTCTACGAAAAATATTTTTTAAAGATCCACGCCTTAAGGTAGTCTACGAAAAATATTTTTTAAAGATCCACGCCTTAGGGTAGTCTACGAAAAATATTTTTTAAAGATCCACGCCTTAAGGTAGTCTACGAAAAATATTTTTTAAAGATCCACGCCTTAAGGTAGTCTAAGAAAAATATTTTTTAAAGATCCACGCCTTAGGGTAGTCTACGAAAAATATTTTTTAAAGATCCACGCCTTAGGGTAGTCTACGAAAAATATTTTTTAAAGATCCACGCCTTAGGGTAGTCTACGAAAAATATTTTTTAAAGATCCACGCCTTAGGGTAGTCTACGAAAAATATTTTTTAAAGATCCACGCCTTAGGGTAGTCTACGAAAAATATTTTTTAAAGATCCACGCCTTAAGGTAGTCTACGAAAAATATTTTTTAAAGATCCACGCCTTAAGGTAGTCTACGAAAAATATTTTTTAAAGATCCACGCCTTAGGGTAGTCTACGAAAAATGTTATTAAAAAATCCACGCCTTAGGGTAGTATTTGAAAAATATTCTTTAAAAAATCCACGCCTTAGGGTAGACCATGAAAAATATTCTTTAAAAAATCCACGCCTTAGGGTAGACCATGAAAAATATTCTTTAAAAAATCCACGCCTTAGGGTAGTCTTTGAAAAATATTATTTAAAAAATCCACGCCTTAGGGTAGTCTTTGAAAAATATTATTTAAAAAATCCACGCCTTAGAGTAGACTACGAAAAATGTCATTTAAAAAATCCACGCCTTAGAGTAGTCTAGGAAAAATGTCATTTAAAAAATCCACGCCTTAGAGTAGTCTAGGAAAAATGTCATTTAAAAAATCCACGCCTTAGAGTAGTCTAGGAAAAATGTCATTTAAAAAATCCACGCCTTAGAGTAGTCTAGGAAAAATGTCATTTAAAAAATCCACGCCTTAGAGTAGTCATTTAAGGTCATTTAAAAAATCCACGCCTTAGGGTAGTCTACGAAAAATTTTATTTAAAAAATCCACGCCTTATGCTAGACCCTAAACATATATTTTGAAAATCCACGCCTTATGGTAAGTCCTAGGAGGTTCGAAAAAATATCCTGTAAAAAATCCACGCCTTAGGTAGTCTTAAAAAAATTTTAATATTTTTAATATTCACGCCTTGTTGAAAAGCTATAGAAGGTCTTATTTATATTATTATTTATAGAGTGCCTGCTATCCGACCACGTTGCCCCTCATTGGATTTAATTTCGATTTAATTCTTATTACTTCATCTTGATCGGAGTGCGATCAATTGCGGCGAACATTGTATTTCGCCGCTTTATAAGTTCAAAACAACATTCACCAGACCGAACGGCCTGCCACAAATATTTTGATATGATTTTAATGGCATTTCGGAATTGCTTCTCGTTTCAAATCGAACATAATTGCAATCTAATGAATTTTTGATTAAATTTTCTGATTTTTTTCCAATGCTGTTCATAAAGCGAAAATGTTAAGAATTGTTGCGTTACCATTTGTAAAACATTGATAAGCCGATACGAACACAAAAAACAATCCGAACCCATTTAAGGGTAAAAATCGTAACACTATTGCATGTTTTTGGCCAGAACAACATGTTCCGCAATACTGTCCGGTTGGTTTGAACGTTAATTTAACGCCTTGGGAAAATGAAGGAGTTGACACCCAAATGCGTTCACTTGTTAGTCGAATAACAACAACATCAAAAATGTTTTTTTTTTTGACAAACAACAACAAGTGAAGGAGTTAAACGTGACTTGTGGTCAATTAAAACAATTTTCGTTCGAATCTCTGGGGTGTTTG
>NW_026880149.1:0-30075 GCF_032173495.1 Musca vetustissima
ACATAAATCGTACGAAAAAATATATGGGAGCTATATCTTAATCTGAACCGATTTTTACTAAACTTAACACACATTGTTCTAGACCTAATTCATTACGATGTGCCAAATTTAGTGCAAATCGAAGGATATATAGGGACTTTGGTACACCATTTACCTAAAATCGGGCGAAACTATATATGGGAGCTATATCTGAATCTGAACCGATTTTCTAGAAACTTACCACACATCATTCTAGACCTAATTTGGTACGCTATACCAAAATTCGTGCCAATCAAAAGATTTGCAGGGACTTTGTTGCATCATTTACCTAAAATCGGGCGAAACTATATATGGGAGCTATATCTGAATCTGAACCGATATTCAAGAAACTTACCACACATCATTCTAGACTTAACTCCGTACGCTATACCAAATTTCGTGCAAATCGAATGGTTTTCAGGGACTTTGATACACCATTTACCTAAAATTGGGCGAAACTATATAGGAGCTATATCTAAATCTGAACCGATTTTTCCAATTTCAATAGGGATCGTCCTTGTGCCAAATAAATGAGCTGTGCCAAATGTCATCCAAATCGGATTTTAAATGCCACCTGTACTTTGTTTAAAATTTAACATCAACAGACGGACAGACGGACGGACATGCATAAATCGACTCAGAAAGTGATTCTATGCATATTCTCAAAATTAACCATGTGTCTATCTCTGTACAACAGTGTGGTGAAGGGTATAAAAATATACGCCTCTGTATGAGCCTCAAAAAAATATTCTTTAAAAATCCACGCCTCTGTATGAGCCTGTCTATCTCTGTACAACAGTGTGGTGAAGGGTATAAAAATACACGCCTCTGTATGAGCCTCAAAAAAATATTCTTTACAAATCCACGCCTCTGTATGAGCCTCAAAAAATATTCTTTAAAAATCCACGCCTCTGTATGAGCCTCAAAAAAATATTCTTTAAAAATCTACGCCTCTGTATAGACCCTGAAAAATAATCTTTAAAAATCCACGCCTCTGTATGAGCCTCAAAAAATAGTCTTTAAAAATCCACGCCTCTGTATGAGCCTCAAAAAAATATTCTTTAAAAATCCACGCCTCTGTATGAGCCTCAAAAAAAAATTCTTTAAAAATCCACGCCTCTGTATGAGCCTCAAAAAATATTCTTTAAAAATCCACGCCTCTGTATGAGCCTCAAAAAAATATTCTTTAAAAATCCACGCCTCTGTATGAGCCTGTCTATCTCTGTACAACAGTGTGGTGAAGGGTATAAAAATACACGCCTCTGTATGAGCCTCAAAAAAATATTCTTTAAAAATCCACGCCTCTGTATGAGCCTCAAAAAATATTCTTTAAAAATCCACGCCTCTGTATGAGCCTCAAAAAAATATTCTTTAAAAATCCACGCCTCTGTATGAGCCTCAAAAAATATTCTTTAAAAATCCACGCCTCTGTATGAGCCTCAAACAAAATTCTTTAAAAAACCACGCCTTTAAAAATCCACGCCTCTGTATGAGCCTCAAAAAAATATTCTTTAAAAATCCACGCCTCTGTATGAGCCTCAAAAAATATTCTCAAAAAAATCCACGCCTCTGTATGAGCCTCAAAAAAAAAATTCTTTAAAAATCCACGCCTCTGTATGAGCCTCAAAAAATATTCTTTAAAAATCCACGCCTCTGTATGAGCCTCAAAAAAATATTCTTTAAAAATCCACGCCTCTGTATGAGCCTCAAAAAATATTCTTTAAAAATCCACGCCTCTGTATGAGCCTCAAAAAAATATTCTTTAAAAATCCACGCCTCTGTATGAGCCTCAAATCGAAGGATATATAAAGGACTTTGGTGCTCTATTTACATAAATCGTACGAAAAAATATATGGGAGCTATATCTTAATCTGAACCGATTTTTACTAAACTTAACACACATTGTTCTAGACCTAATTCATTACGATGTGCCAAATTTAGTGCAAATCGAAGGATATATAGGGACTTTGGTACACCATTTACCTAAAATCGGGCGAAACTATATATGGGAGCTATATCTGAATCTGAACCGATTTTCTAGAAACTTACCACACATCATTCTAGACCTAATTTGGTACGCTATACCAAAATTCGTGCCAATCAAAAGATTTGCAGGGACTTTGTTGCATCATTTACCTAAAATCGGGCGAAACTATATATGGGAGCTATATCTGAATCTGAACCGATATTCAAGAAACTTACCACACATCATTCTAGACTTAACTCCGTACGCTATACCAAATTTCGTGCAAATCGAATGGTTTTCAGGGACTTTGATACACCATTTACCTAAAATTGGGCGAAACTATATAGGAGCTATATCTAAATCTGAACCGATTTTTCCAATTTCAATAGGGATCGTCCTTGTGCCAAATAAATGAGCTGTGCCAAATGTCATCCAAATCGGATTTTAAATGCCACCTGTACTTTGTTTAAAATTTAACATCAACAGACGGACAGACGGACGGACATGCATAAATCGACTCAGAAAGTGATTCTATGCATATTCTCAAAATTAACCATGTGTCTATCTCTGTACAACAGTGTGGTGAAGGGTATAAAAATATACGCCTCTGTATGAGCCTCAAAAAAATATTCTTTAAAAATCCACGCCTCTGTATGAGCCTGTCTATCTCTGTACAACAGTGTGGTGAAGGGTATAAAAATACACGCCTCTGTATGAGCCTCAAAAAAATATTCTTTACAAATCCACGCCTCTGTATGAGCCTCAAAAAATATTCTTTAAAAATCCACGCCTCTGTATGAGCCTCAAAAAAATATTCTTTAAAAATCCACGCCTCTGTATGAGCCTCAAAAAATATTCTTTAAAAATCCACGCCTCTGTATGAGCCTCAAAAAATAGTCTTTAAAAATCCACGCCTCTGTATGAGCCTCAAAAAATATTCTTTAAAAATCCACGCCTCTGTATGAGCCTCAAAAAAAAATTCTTTAAAAATCCACGCCTCTGTATGAGCCTCAAAAAATATTCTTTAAAAAACTCCACGCCTCTGTATGAGCCTCAAAAAAATATTCTTTAAAAATCCACGCCTCTGTATGAGCCTGTCTATCTCTGTACAACAGTGTGGTGAAGGGTATAAAAATACACGCCTCTGTATGAGCCTCAAAAAAATATTCTTTAAAAATCCACGCCTCTGTATGAGCCTCAAAAAATATTCTTTAAAAATCCACGCCTCTGTATGAGCCTCAAAAAAATATTCTTTAAAAATCCACGCCTCTGTATGAGCCTCAAAAAATATTCTTTAAAAATCCACGCCTCTGTATGAGCCTCAAAAAAATATTCTTTAAAAATCCACGCCTCTGTATGAGCCTCAAAAAATATTCTTTAAAAATCCACGCCTCTGTATGAGCCTCAAAAAATATTCTTTAAAAATCCACGCCTCTGTATGAGCCTCAAAAAATATTCTTTAAAAATCCACGCCTCTGTATGAGCCTCAAAAAAAAAATTCTTTAAAAATCCACGCCTCTGTATGAGCCTCAAAAAATATTCTTTAAAAATCCACGCCTCTGTATGAGCCTCAAAAAAATATTCTTTAAAAATCCACGCCTCTGTATGAGCCTCTGTACAACAAAAAAATTCTATAAAAATCCACGCCTCTGTATGAGCCTCAAAAAAATATTCTTTTAAAAATCCACGCCTCTGTATGAGCCTCAAAAAATATTCTTTAAAAATCCACGCCTCTGTATGAGCCTCAAAAAAATATTCTTTAAAAAACGCCTCTGTATGAGCCTCAAAAAATATTCTTAAAAAATCCACGCCTCTGTATGAGCCACAAAAAATATTCTTTAAAAATCCACGCCTCTGTATGAGCCTAAAAAAATATTCTTTAAAAATCCACGCCTCTGTATGAGCCTCAAAAAAAAAATTCTTTAAAAATCCACGCCTCTGTATGAGCCTCAAAAAATATTCTTTAAAAATCCACGCCTCTGTATGAGCCTCAAAAAAATATTCTTTAAAAAAAATCCACGCCTCTGTATGAGCCTCAAAAAAAAAATTCTTTAAAAATCCACGCCTCTGTATGAGCCTCAAAAAATATTCTTTAAAAATCCACGCCTCTGTATGAGCCTCAAAAAAATATTCTTTAAAAATCCACGCCTCTGTATGAGCCTCAAAAAATATTCTTTAAAAATCCACGCCTCTGTATGAGCCTCAAAAAAATATTCTTTAAAAATCCACGCCTCTGTATGAGCCTCAAAAAAATATTCTTTAAAAATCCATGCCTCTGTATGAGCCTCAAAAAATATTCTTTAAAAATCCACGCCTCTGTATGAGCCTCAAAAAATATTCTTTAAAAATCCACGCCTCTGTATGAGCCTCAAACAAATATTCTTTAAAAATCCACGCCTCTGTATGAGCCTCAAAAAAATATTCTTTAAAAATCCACGCCTCTGTATGAGCCTCAAAAAAATATTCTTTAAAAATCCACGCCTCTGTATGAGCCTCAAAAAAATATTCTTTAAAAATCTACGCCTCTGTATGAGCCTCAAAAAAAATTCTTTAAAAATCCACGCCTCTGTATGAGCCTCAAAAAAATATTCTTTAAAAATCCACGCCTCTGTATGAGCCTCAAAAAAATATTCTTTAAAAATCCACGCCTCTGTATGAGCCTCAAAAAAATATTCTTTAAAAATCCACGCCTCTGTATGAGCCTCAAAAAAATATTTTTTAAAAATCCACGCCTCTGTATGAGCCTCAAAAAAATATTCTTTAAAAATCCACGCCTCTGTATGAGCCTCAAAAAAATATTCTTTAAAAATCCACGCCTCTGTATGAGCCTCAAAAAAATATTCTTTAAAAATCCACGCCTCTGTATGAGCCTCAAAAAAAATTCTTTAAAAAACCACGCCTTTAAAAATCCACGCCTCTGTATGAGCCTCAAAAAAATATTCTTTAAAAATCCACGCCTCTGTATGAGCCTCAAAAAAATATTCTTTAAAAATCCACGCCTCTGTATGAGCCTCAAAAAAATATTCTTTAAAAATCCACGCCTCTGTATGAGCCTCAAAAAAATATTCTTTAAAAATCCACGCCTCTGTATGAGCCTCAAAAAAATATTCTTTAAAAATCCACGCCTCTGTATGAGCCTCAAAAAAATATTCTTTAAAAATCCACGCCTCTGTATGAGCCTCAAAAAAATATTCTTTAAAAATCCACGCCTCTGTATGAGCCTCAAAAAAATATTCTTTAAAAATCCACGCCTCTGTATGAGCCTCAAAAAAATATTCTTTAAAAATCCACGCCTCTGTATGAGCCTCAAAAAAATATTCTTTAAAAATCCACGCCTCTGTATGAGCCTCAAAAAAATATTCTTTAAAAATCCACGCCTCTGTATGAGCCTCAAAAAAATATTCTTTAAAAATCCACGCCTCTGTATGAGCCTCAAAAAAATATTCTTTAAAAATCCACGCCTCTGTATGAGCCTCAAAAAAATATTCTTTAAAAATCCACGCCTCTGTATGAGCCTCAAAAAAATATTCTTTAAAAATCCACGCCTCTGTATGAGCCTCAAAAAAATATTCTTTAAAAATCCACGCCTCTGTATGAGCCTCAAAAAAATATTCTTTAAAAATCCACGCCTCTGTATGAGCCTCAAAAAAATATTCTTTAAAAATCCACGCCTCTGTATGAGCCTCAAAAAAATATTCTTTAAAAATCCACGCCTCTGTATGAGCCTCAAAAAAATATTCTTTAAAAATCCACGCCTCTGTATGAGCCTCAAAAAAATATTCTTTAAAAATCCACGCCTCTGTATGAGCCTCAAAAAAATATTCTTTAAAAATCCACGCCTCTGTATGAGCCTCAAAAAAATATTCTTTAAAAATCCACGCCTCTGTATGAGCCTCAAAAAAATATTCTTTAAAAATCCACGCCTCTGTATGAGCCTCAAAAAAATATTCTTTAAAAATCCACGCCTCTGTATGAGCCTCAAAAAAATATTCTTTAAAAATCCACGCCTCTGTATGAGCCTCAAAAAAATATTTTTTTAAAACTCCACGCCTTTATTAGCCTCAAGAAATATTTTTTTAAAAATCCACGCCTCTGTATGAGCCTCAAAAAAATACGCCTTTATTAGCCTCAAAAATCCACGCCTCTGTATGAGCCTCAAAAAATATTTTTTTAAAACTCCACGCCTTTATTAGCCTCAAAAATCCACGCTGCTGTAGAGCCTCAAAAAAAATATTTTTTAAAAATCCACGCCTCTGTAAGCGCCTTTGTAGGAGCCTCAAAATATATTCTTTAAAAATCCTCTCTCTCTCCTTTAAAACCTTGTAATATTTATATTTATTATTTTTTACAGTTCTGGGAAGTCATCTCCGATGAACATGGCATCGATCCCAATGGCAACTACTATGGTGAAAATGACATGCAATTGGAACGTGTCAACGTTTACTACAACGAAGTCAATGGCAATAAATATGTGCCACGTGCCGTGCTCATTGATTTGGAACCCGGTACCATGGATTCCGTGCGTCAATCACCCTATGGTCAATTGTTTAGACCAGATAACTTTGTGTTCGGCCAATCTGGAGCCGGTAAGTGATAACTTTTATTATCATTATCAAAATGTTTAAAATGATTTGTTTTGTTGTTTCTCCTTTTAGGTAACAACTGGGCCAAGGGCCATTATACCGAAGGCGCTGAACTAATTGAAAGCGTCTTGGATGTTGTCCGCAAGGAATCTGAAGGCTGTGATTGCCTTCAAGGTTTCCAATTGGCCCATTCATTGGGTGGTGGTACCGGTTCTGGTTTGGGTACTTTGTTGATTTCGAAAATCCGCGAAGAATATCCCGATAGAATTATGAATACCTTTTCGGTGGTACCTTCTCCTAAGGTGAGTGATTTGTGTTCTTTTAAACATTAAGTAGATGTTTAATCAAATGGCAAACGTAATGCGCGCAAAATACGACTAACTAATAAATGAGAATGGCTATAAATGTTGTGCATTTTGAGATTGTAAACAAAATATTTGATAAGACTTGGTAAATTACTACCAGAAGAAAACGAAATACATAACTGCAGACGCTCCAAAAACCCGTTTTTTTTTTAAGTTTTTACAATGGAAATCATTCCGAACTCATTTTGATTTAATGTGTGGGAAAAATTAGGACTATACCACGGATGATCCACAATTCCACGTTGTGTCGGATAAAAAATATGCTGGGCTTAGCCGATGTTTTTCTTGGGTTTATCCCTAGACCATTGGCAGTTTGACAGAGTTGCTAGGCTACTCTCTATTACTCTCCAATATTACGGATAGTGTCCTGTCAATATAAACGAAGCAATGCATGGTCACACGTCCAAACCAACTGAGTATGTTTTTTTTACACCCTCCACCATAGTATGGAGGGTATATTAATTTTGTCATTCCGTTTGTAACTCATCGATATATTCATTTCCGACCCTATTGATCAGGGTAAAATTCTAAGACGATCTAGCCATGTCCGTCCGTCTATCTGCCCGTCCGTCCGTCTGTTGTAATCACGCTTCTGAAGGATCATCTTCTGAAGGAATTGAGAAAGGGTGAATTGCATAGGGTTGTCTTTTGTCTGCAGACCGGTCAAGTTCGAAGATGGGCTTCATCGGTCCACGTTTAGGCATAGCTCCCATATAACAGTACCCCCCCCCCCCAATTTTTGGTATATTGGGGTTCTTGGGCGCGTTTTTCAACCGAATACCCTGAAATTTGGTACATTGGGATACTAAATTTCCCCACTACCACTTTTTTCTGGTAGCCCCCATATAACGGTACTTGCTAATTTTCAGTATTTTGGGTGTTTTGATCGTATTTTTCCACCGAATTGGCTGTAATTTAGTATTTGGAGTTCCTAATAGGTACCATATCTCTCCACATAAAATTATAAATATAGGGTAATTTTTTCGGATATCCCCCCTATAAGGGTACCCCCCAATTTTCGGTATTTTGGGGTTCTTGAGCGCGTTTTTCAACCGAATTCGCTGAAATTTGCTACATTAGATTCTTATTGGGTACTAAATGTCTCCACAAAAAATTATAAATATAGGTCCACTTTTTCTGCTAGCCCCATATAACGGTACCTCCTAATTTTCAGTATTTTTGTGATTTTGATCGTATTTTTCCGCTGAATTAGCTGTAATTCAGTATTTTGCCATAGGCTGAGGGTATAATTATCCTTTAAAAAATTTTGAAATTCGTATTATGGTTTACATAATCCTATTGTAGAAATTTCGGTATAGGTCCACTTTTTGGTATATCCCCTATATTTATACCTTACACAACTATGTTGTCAGGGTATTATAGCTTTGTGCAGAACGAAAAGTTTGTAACGCCGCGAAATATTGGTCCTAGACCCACCTTTAAGTATACCGATCGTCATATCTCGACTAGCTGAGTCGATCTAGACATGTGTGTCCGTCCGTATGTCCGTCTGTCCATTATAATTTGTAAACACGATACAGGCCACAGGTATGGACCAATCTTCACGAAATTTTGCATGTAGGATGGGTTCTGGCCAATGAAGACCCCTATTGTTTTTGATAAAGATCGGTTAATATTTAGGGGATGAAATGGACCAAATACTAAATTTTTGTCGGTTTTTCTGGTCGCTCCAGAGGCCGCAGTTATGGTTCGAACATCGTGATATTTTACATGGAGAAAGGGATAGGGCCTAAGAATAAGCATGTCTGTTTTGATAAAGATCGGTCAATATTTAGCGGGTCAAATTGACCCTGACTTTTGTGTGAAAAATTACAAAATTTTTATTCTGGGGCGTATATATTTGCTCCTGAAGGACATATAGAGATGTTGATAGTATGTCCAAGATGAGTTATTGACCTTCAAATTGATACCAATTATATGACTGTATGTACTCCGATGCGGGAGTTATACGTAATTAAGTAAAGGTTACTATGTGCATATTATTACGCTGGTTACTCCATAAGAGGACGGAAATGTCGCGTTGATCGCTTTGAAATTGTACATGAAGTTCCGATTATGGTCAAGGATGACGCCTATAGTTTTCGGTGAAGTTGAGATTTCATTCAGGGGGTGCAATGAACCGAAAACTTTAATTTTCTCAGATTTTCTAGTCGCTCTAGAGGCAATTATTATATACAGAACATCACATATTTTACAAGGTGAAGGGGATCTGACCAAATATTTAGAGCGGCTGCTTAGATGATGATCGATCAATTTTCCGAGGGTCAAATCAACCAAAACCTAAAGTGACCAATTTTTTTTTTTTTTTTTTTTTTTTTGAAAATATGCAAGACTTAGAAGGAGGAGTTGTTGATCTATAATCGGTAAAAAGGATGCAAATATCACGAAATATTGCCCAGGCTCAGAATATAGAACCGCAGAAAGTGTGCTTTTCGTGGTAATTGAGTAGGGTATCATATGGTCGGCCCCGTCCGACTATGCTGCTCCGCTCACTGGTTTCATATCTAGTACCTGCCAATAGATATATGATGGAGGGTATTCAAAGTTCGGCCGAACTTACCGCTTTTCCACTTGTTTTTTTTTTTTCAAAAAATGTAAAATTTTCCAAAAACGTTTTGAGCGAAATACAACCAATTAGTTCTACAAACAATGCATTTCAAGCATATATTAATTTTCAAATTAAACAGCTCTCCTAATTGTTTAAAGGCATTTAATCTCCCAAACTATACCAAAAAATATTTAAAATTAATTATTTTCAACAACTGCTGGTGGTTTATTTTCCAGTTAATTGTCTTTATAATAGAATTTCGCCTTTGGCATAATTTCACCACAATGCTATTGTTAGTTTATATATATTTTTTATTGCAATGTGTCATGCTAATGTTTTTTTTCTGTTTTTCCATAAAATGGAAAATTTTGCTACCGTTTGTTTCCCACCTGACAATCAATTTACAATTAATTGAATAAAAAATTTTTTGAAGGATATAATTAAATTGAAATTGATGTATTATTTTGTGTGTTATTTATTTGCGAATTGACTGGGTTCTTGACTAAACTAAATAATTGTAAAAAAACAATAAAACACTGAAATAACAAAACGAAAATAATTAATTGCTCTGCAAAACTCAATGGATGAATTGAATTTTTAATGAATTGGAAAAAAGAGTGTTTATTAACACAAAATAGGACGATTGAAAGGATAGTGGAATGCAAATATATTACGAAATTATGCTTGTAATCAAAAATATAAATAATAAAGTATATATTGGGGAACACTTTTCCGAACATTTGACCCATTATCTGATAGTAAATATTTCAAGGATATAGGCATATAAAGAAAATCTCTTCTCTATACTAATTAATTTAAAAAATTAAAACTTCGCTGAAATTTAATTAAATTATTGTATGTTAATTTAATATTTTACAGAGATTATCTACATGCATGCCTCTTATACCTTTGTAATTTCATTGTAAATTTTAAAGCATATTAAAAATTAGCATTAAAAGCACATTGCGTTTCGGCGTGTGTTTGTAAAATTGCCAAGTCATTAATGCAAATTTCAACTGAACACCCATAATAGGGAATTAATGTATAATATTATGCATGTTTTATTTATTTATTATTATATGTGACAAAGGGCAGGTCGCATTTATGATTCCATTTGGCAAATGTCACTTATTTGGCCAAAGGACGAACCCTATTCAAATTGGAGAAAATTGGTTCAGATTTATATATAGCTCCCATATATAGTTTCGTCCGATTTTATGTAAAAGGAGCACCGTATTGGTTTGAAGACGTTTCAGGTTTGGATATAGGTTCCATATATATCTTCATCCTATTTCATCAAAATGATGTACCAAATAACTAAAGTTTGCACACTTAGGACAATTTAGCCCCCAACGTACCAAATCGATGCAGTGGACTAATTAGTCCCATCTTCGGACTTGATCTAGGCTAGGTAAAGATAACAGGCTGTGTAAAATCTGGTTCAAATCGGACATTCCATTCACCGGATATTGGATTTACAAACATTGAAAATGTTGACTATTTGTGGAGGAGGTAGAAAGAGTGTTCGGTCTTCGGGCTTGATCTAGGCTTAGTAACGATAATAGGTTGTACAAAGTTTGGTTCAAATTGCGTGATATTGTAAAATAAAGTTTTAGCTCAATTTTTACAATTTGGTGGGGGAGGACCGATATTCCCCATCTTCCAACTTAAACTAGATTTTGAAGAAATAATTGGATGTGCAAAGTTTGAACGGAATCGGTTGCTCCCTTCGAGAGTTATCGTGCTCTTAATAACCTGTATTGGATTTTGTGTCGAGATACATTTTGGATGAGCGCACTGTGTTGCAGCATACCAAATGGTGGATGTCATAGTAGCTCAAATACGTCCATTTATATATACATATTTTGCTCGATGATTGACATTCAATGTTGCATAAACTTCAGATTAGTATGTCCATGGTTTGTTTTAATTTAGTTCAAATATCAATGTAATTCACGCAGTCCTCAAAAGATGATATGTCTATTCTATCTAAGAGATATTGTGCTCTTATATGTACATATTATATATTGTATGTACTCAAAGTGGTGAAGGGTATCATATAGTCGGCCCCGTCCGACTTTTGGACTTTCCTTATTGTTTTTTTATGACTCAATATGTTTTGCCTGCCGCCATCTGAAAGTTTGAAATCTCATAGCATAAACGTAGTTAGAAGCGGTTTAACGTAGGACAATGTGTTCTGTTTTTGCAGTGATACACAACTATGTTGTCAGGGTATTATAGTTTTGTACAGCCCCAAGAGTTTGGAACGCCGCGAGATATTGGTCCTAGACCAACCTTTAAGTTTATCGATCGTCGTATCTCGACTAGCTGAGTCAATCCAGACATGTATGTCCGTCCGGACGGACGCGTCCGCCCGTCAGTCTGTCCATTATAATTTCTAAACACCATACAGGCCACAGGATGGGTTCTGGCCAATGAAGACCCCTATTGTTCTGGTAATGATAGGTTAATATTTAGGAGATGAAATCGACCAAAAACGTTAATTTTGTCTGATTTTCTGGACGCTCTAGAAGCCACAATTATAAACCGAACTCCACGAAATTTTACACCAGGATGTTCTGGATGAAGATCCGTCAATATTTTGCTGGTCAAATGGACCCAGACATTTTTTATATGAAAAATTGCAAAATTTGTATTCTGGGGCGTATATATTTACTCCAGAGGGACATAGACCCGAGAAGTTGATAACATATCCAAAAGGAGTTGTTGACCTTCAAATTAACACTAGAAAGACTGGAATTTTGTATATACCAATATTGCCTAAAATCGGTCAAAATGACTTTATTCTGAAAAAATTTTTATTGTGTAAAGAAATTTTTGGAAACTTATTTTTTAATATTTATTAAATTATTTACAATCATACAAAATGTTGTTATTATTTGTTCGGTGGGAGGGCTCTCGAGTTTGCCTTTTTGAAAAATAAGAGCGCGGATAAAATGTTCGAAAAAGAGTAAATATTTACTCTAAGTGTGAAATCGACTGGAAATATAAAATTTATTTTTCCCGATTTGTGTGTTCGTTTTTGTTTCTAGAGTAGCAAACGGTTTTCGATGTTGTTGTGCTGATCTGGTCATATAAGAAATTTACTTTATACAATAATAAAAGTAGTTTGATTATTTAATATTTCATAAGAGATCAAAATGACCGATTTTAGGCAATATAGGTATAGCACATGTGAATACGGGGCGAGGGGGAAGCAGCTACTATATTAATAAACGAAGTTCTAGAGTACATGAAGAAAATTTGGTACAAAAAGTCACCAAATTTTAAAAAAGCTGTGTCATAATATACACAATTGTTTTTGTACCTGAAATTGAAAAAAGGTCAAAATGACCGCCTTCGGCAATCTAGTGTTAATAACAATTATATTGTTGTATGTACGCGATTATGGGAGTTATAGGTAAATATTTAAAGGTGTCTATATTTTATGATATTGTTTAGTACTACTATTGCCCCACTAGAGGACGGAAATGTCGAACTGATCGCTTTGAAATTTTACATGAAGTTCCTGTTAGGGGCAATAATGACGAATGTTCTTTACGTTGATGTTGAGAAGATATTTAAGGTGGTAATTAACCGAAAAAAATACCCAAAATCGATTGGGACTATAATATATGTCATGCAAAATTGGTACCAGGAAAAAATGAAATGCTAAACTTCAGATCCCACAATTAGAAAATTGGCACAATAAAGGTAAACATTTATATGGAGACTATGTAGACGATTAATATTGTTCTTTACCCAACAAATTCCTGAAATGTCAAATTACAGACACTCGTAATGCTAAAATATCGAAGTCTGAGGATTTCAGAAATTTCAATTTTGGGTATACGGATATAAGGGGAATATACAAAAAAGTGACAACAATTCAGAATCCAAAATATCAATTAAAATCCAATTTGTTTGAAAAACGTTACACCGAAATTCGTCCCAAAATTGATCATTTTTGGTAGGGACATCTTGTAACAAAATTCGGATCCAAAATATAAAACTACTGTAAATTTTACTGAAAAAAATTCGAAATTGGCAAGATGGTGAATGGCCACCTCTTGATGGAGTTCTTTAAAAATATTGTATAATTAATACACGTTCCTTATTTAAGTCATTGAACATACATTTTTTTAATAGTGTTCAATCCTCTTGTTGAGGTCTCGATTTTATGTGCATGGCTAAATCGACAATCGTGTTGCAAACGGAATGACAATTTCAATATAATATAATCCGCGTTAGGTTGAATGGATGTTGACAAAATGGTCAAAAGTTCGACATAGACAACCATGGATCTATGCGTATGAACCAGAATAAAAATTGCAATCGAATGTATAGTTAATCGAAAGGCAGCCAAATCCAAAATAAATTTTTCGTGATAGAAGATTTTCGAGACAAATGTTTTGCTGTTTTTTTCGAACAAAATTGGTTACGCGTTGACTGTTTCACTTGAGAAACACTTCAGGACAGTCCATTTTTTATGCCCAAATATCTTGAAAAACAAAAAAAAAAATTTTGAAGATGTTCAAAGGCAAAAGGTATAACAAAATTTAAAGGATTTGATAGGTGATGAAAAAGTGTATATATGCGTATGAGCCCGAAATGTCCTCTCATACATCGACTCAAACCATAGCCTTATTCATAGGTTCATCGGAATTGTTGAGTTATCTGCCGAAAATTCGACTCTTCTCTTCGATGACTTCTTATTTTCACATACCGAGAAAACAATACGTGGTCAATCTAGCCTAATACAAAGAAAATTTTTCGTGGTATAAGCTTTTCGAAGTAAATATTCACCTGTCCATCGACAAAATTAATGGTATACCGACATTTGTTTGCCTGAAGTTTTCGGAGAAATTCGAAAACTTAAAAAGAAATGACGAATTGTTATACATTATGACAATGAGAGGCTCTCACATATCTGCATAAATCACGATCGTCAAAAACGTGGAATCTATGTGTAAGTCTCTCTTCATGTTCAATTTAGCTAATTTCCGCTTTTGTCCAGATATCAGCCATTTTGCCTACTGCTTTAATTATACGTCTAGTCAAGACTGTAATGTCGATTTTCCATTCGATTTGCGACTCCGAATTTTAGTTTGATTCCCTGCTGGTACTGAAATTTGGATCGAGATTTTGTGTATTGTCATCTTCCTCAGTGGCTATTAAACTCACATCCTACACAAATGCCCACATCTGTAATATGATTTGTACGTAGATTAACGAGAATGTGCTTAGGATAATAAAAATACATTATAGGACCAGAATTTTATATGACAATTTTCTGTGAAAAAAATGTGACTACAATCATTCAAATACCGGGATATACCAAAGAAAGGGGATATCAATGAAGGATATACCACATCATGGTAGAGGTGAGCACATATAACACCTACAATCGATCGACACTTTTATACCAAACCCAATATAAATGCTATATCGTGTTCCCAATATAAATGGCTAAAGCGACATAGAATTGTAATACGATCAATAATATATTTACTTGATTGGATCTCCGTTGAATGACAAATTTAATATACACTCCACCTTATGACGAAGGGCAAGAAAATTAAAAAAACATGTTATTATTAAATTAAATTACATGTATTCCACAAATATCCCGACACATCAGTACATACGTATATCAATCAATTAGCAATGTCAATTCTTCCTCCCTTTATTTTATATGTTTTTATTATTATTGTAATTTTTTTAATTAAAAAATGTTATACCTCTCTCTAAATGATAATATATACATTATAAATTAATTATTAACACCAGTCTTTATAAATTGGTTTAAAATGTCTGTGTGAGGATATACATAAACACACGTATGTAAACATATTTACACATACACACATTCTGTTACAGAATAAATTCACACTAATTACTTTTTTCATTTTCGAATATAATCACATTGATGGATTTAATTAATTGAATTTAGTTATATGTGTGTGTATAAATATTCTTTAATACGAACAAACAAATTGTTTTCGATATTTGTCATTTTTAATCGCCATCATGCTAGAGATCGGTACAAGGGGTGTGATATTTGAAAAGCTTAAAAATTGTTATGTAACAGACACATATTTAGTTTTAAAATTAATAGAAGTTGAAGTGTTTTTGTTGTTTGTTTGATGATTTAAATATGTATATAGAGGAATTAAAAAAAATTGCCAACAGCAACCACTTGACATGAGATCGTAAAAGTATTGAATTGAATATTATGTATACGTTTCAAATATCCTTAGTTGAAAACACGATAGAGATCACAGATTTAAAATCTTAAATATATATATTCCTAGTATGTCTCGTAATTCAAATGGGGTATATCGGATCATGTTATCGTATAGCTCCAATATTATAGTACCGCCCAATTTTCGCAATTTTGAAGGATTTTTCCATGTTTGCCATTCCAGCATATAATGGTCCCGCTCGATTTTAGGGATTCATTAAAGGTTTTAACCACATTTCCAACCAAAGTGCATGTACATAGGCATTTCGGTATTTATCTATGTAGATAATCATAATAACTTCGAAGGTTTGGAGGTTTTGGTCCTGTAATTAAAAATCCACGCATTTTGGTGTTCAGGTCATCGTTAAAACCACGACTTTTGCTCTGCAGGTCTTTGTTATAATCTTCTCAAAAAATATATGCCTCTTGATCTGCAGATCCTCCACCATTTGGCCATCAGATCCTTGATGATCTCTTTTTAAAAAATCCACACCATTTATCCATCAGATCCTTGACGAAATCTTCTTTAAAAATTCACGACCTTTGGTAATCAGATCCTTGATGAAATCTTCTTTAAAAATTCACGACCTTTGGTAATCAGATCCTTGATGAAATCTTCTTTAAAATTCACGACCTTTGGTAATCAGGTCCTTCATGAAATCTTCTTTAAAAATTCACGACCTCTGGCCATCAGATCATTGATGAAATCTTCTCTAAAAATTCACGACGTTTGGTTATCAGATCCTCGATGAAATCTTCTTTAAAAATTCACTACCTTTGGAAATCAGATCCTTGCAGGTTCTTGAGATAAACTTCTTTAAAAATTTACGATTTTTGGCCATCATATCCTTGTAGGTTCTTGAAATAATCTTCTTTAAAAATCCACGGCCTTTGGCCATCAGATGCTTGAGGGTTCTTGAAATAATTTTCTTTAAAGATTCACACTTTTTGGTCTGCAGGTTCTTGAGATCTGATGGCCAAAGGTCGGCGATTTTTAAAGAAGATAATCTCAAGAACCTGCAAGGATCTGATGGCCAAATCCTTGCAGGTTCTTGAGATTATCTTCTTTAAAAATCGACGACCTTTGGCGATTAGATCCTTGCAGGTTCTTGAGATAATCTTCTTTAAAAATCCCCGACCTTTGGCCATCAGATCCTTGCAGGTTCTTGAAATAGTCTTCTTTAAAAATCTACGCCATTTGGTCTGCAGGTTCTTGAGATATTCTTCTTAAAAAATCCATGCCTTTTGATCTGCAGGTCCTTGTGGTAATCGTCTTTAAAAATCCATGCCTGTTTGTCTGCATGTTCTTGAGATAATCTTCTTTAAAATCCACGCCTTTTGGTCTGCGGTTCATGATATTATATTCTTCAAAAATCCACACCTGTTGGTCTGCAGATTCTTGAGATAATCTTCTTTAAAACCCACGCCTTTTGATCTACAGACAAGATCCTCAAAGGGACTTTAGTCTGTTATTTCTTTCCGAAGGGATTATTGAAGGGTGAACACAATATTTTCAAAGGATATTAAATATAGGTCCGCAAATTCGTTGTCTTAAAAATTGTGCATTTCGTGTTTTTGAAGGCTGACATATACCTATGCGGAAAATATAGCCAATATTTGGCATTTGAAACTTTGGAGGCTGATAAGCATCTCTGCAGAAAAATTTTGATATAGAACCACATTTTTGTGTAGCCCCACCAGCAAGTTTCCGCCCCTTTTTTGATATTTTAATGATCTCGGTCGCAGTTTCCCATCGATTTGGCCGTAATGTGGCATTCCGAATTCTTGGAGGGTGTGAAACAGCATTCTGAAACACAAAATGCTTTTATATTTTGAAACCTGGGGCTAGGTTTGTTTTACCAAAGTGAGTGTTATTTGAACCACATCAAAACGAATTAACTTCGTGTTAATTATCGATCACATATCAAACGATTTTAATTCAATTATTACTTCATCGAAACATATTCCAATAGAAATAACAATAACAACAGCAACTATCACAACAACAACAACAAAACCATAATTGCCATTCAAAGCGTATAATTAACGTTGTCGTCGATAAATTAGAATTACATTTAATATCAATTTCGATAATCGAAAACAAACAAAATTATAACGCAATTTGTTTGCCGAGGACAAAAATGGTGTTATTTATTTAGATTAGTTGTTGCTGTTGTTGTCTGTGGATAATTAATATAAATTAATTTACCGTTTAAAAGAAAAATCTATTAAAAACACTTCGCGTCACATATAAAAACAATCATGTCGCTTTTTCTCACTCCATCTCTGCCTCTTTTTTGGTGTTATTTCAAAAACTATTTTTATCTATAAACTAACTGCTGTATGTTTTATGCATTTTATTTTGGTTTGGGAAAAAAATGAACAAGAACATCTGACATAAATATTAATCACTTTGATTTATAAATTGTTCTTTGCAAATATTTAATCTAAACAATAAATTTTAACCATAATTTTTTAATGTATGTATGTATTGTATAAAATTTATGAAAAACTTGTACATACATACATGCATGCATTTGGTTGTGAGTGTGCATGTTGGAATGTGCGTGTATATGTGTATGCAATGAAATATTAATATTCATAAAAAACAATTCCAACTATGATTAAAAGCAATAAAGTCGTTCGAAACTACAAATCTATGACTACATGCATATAAATGTTTTTATGACAATATTAGCGTGTTAGGGTTTTGTATACCCTACACTGCACTGTGGTACAGGGTATTATCATATTGTTCATTTGTATATAACAAACTACTTTGGTGGATATGTTTAAAGTCTCTTTATTTTTAGTCCATTAAAATATATCTGTCCGTCGGGCTTTTTTTTTTTTTTTTTTGAAGCATTTATTACCCGGTTACGATGAAATTCGGATCGTGTTTTTGGTCCCATATATCTTTTCGTCGGATTTAGTATACACTATACACTTGATTCTACTATATTGGGCATTTGAATAATATACGCCAAGGTTGATTTAAATTGGTTCAGGTGTAGGTATAGCATATGTATATAATTTTGACCATTATCATATACATGAGGCGTAATTCTACAAAATGTACTAAATTCATTCTTAAACATTTTATAAGGTGGGGTGTATATTAAATTTGTCATTTTGTTTGTAACACATCGAAATATTCAGGGGAGAGCCCTATATGTATCCGTTTGTCTATTCAAATCACGATAGACATCGCAATATTTGAGATAGAAGTATGCAATTTTGCAATGGCACTGCTATTACCCCAATGATTATATCGGTCCACTATTTGAAATTCATATTACGGTACCCCCAAATATTTGATATTATTGTGATTTTAGACACGTTTTTTTCAATTGGCTATAATTTGCTACTTTGGTTCTAATTTTCCTACCGAGAATGATCAACATTTGTCCATTTTTTAGGTTTGCCCCTATATAACGGTGGTCCTCATTATTTGGTATTTTGGGGGTGTTAGACACGTTTTTTGAATTCACTTTGTTTCGGGGTAGCCTTCATATATTTCTATCTAATTGGTTGTAATTTGTTACTTTGCGTTGTGGCATGGTAGTAAATCTTCCTACTAAAAATGGGAAAACAATGTTGCACCCCAAAGATCGGTATTTTGAGGATCTTGAGCACATGTTTCAACCAATTTGGAAGCCATTTAACATTTTGAATTATCATTGAGCCCTTGTTTTGGCCACGTTTTTAAACCGAATAGGCACTAATTTGATTTTTATACCCTTCACCACAGGGTATTATGTCTTTGTGCATATGTTTGTAACAGGCAAAAAGATTCGAGATAGACCCATGGTTTCTTTTGAGAATATGCATAGAATCACTTTCTAAATAGATTTATGAATTTCCGTCCGTCCATATATTTTTGTGAACACAGTAGAGGTCGCATTTATCATCCGATTTGGATGAAATTTGGCACATGTCACTTATTCGGCCCAAGGACGAACCCTATTGGAGAAAATTGGCTAAGCGTACTAAATTGAGTCTGGAATGATGTGCATAAATTTTCTTCAAAATCGCTTCAGATTTAGATATAGCTCCCATATATATATTTTCACCCGATTTAATGTAAATGGTGTCCCAAGGTCCCTATATATCCTTCGATTTGGAGGAAATATGACATAGCGTACTGAATTAAGTCTAGAATGATGTGTGTAAATTTTCTTGAAAATCGGTTCATATTTATATATAGCTCCCTTATATATTTTTGACCGATTGAATGTAAATGGTTTACCAATGTCCCTATATACATTTCGATTTCCACGAAATTTGGCATAGTCTACTGACTTAAGTCTAAGATGATGTGTGTAAAATTTCTTGAAAATCGGTACAGATTTAAATATAGCTTCCATATATATTTTCGACCGATTTAATGTAAATGGTTCACCAATGTCCCTACATAGCTTTCGATTTGCACGAAATTTGCCATATCGTACTGAATTGAGACTAGAATAATGTGCGTAAGTTTGGTCAAAATCGGTTCAGATGTAGATATAGCTCCCATATATATTTTCGTCCGATTTCATTTTAATGGTGTACCAAAGTCCCTATATATCTTTCGATTTGTACGATATTTGGCATAACGTACTGAATTGAGTCTAGAATGATGTCTGCAAAGTTTCGTGAAAATCGGTCCAGATTTAGATATAGCTCCCATATATAGTTTCGTCCGATTTCATGTAAATGGTGCACCAAAGTCCCTATATATCTTTCGATTTGCACGAAATTTAGCATAACGTACTGAATTGAGCCTAGAATGATGCCTGCCTAGTTTCGTGAAAATCGGTCCAGATTTAGATATAGCTCCCATATATAGTTTCGTCCGATTTCATGTAAATGGTGCACCAAAGTCCCTACATATCTTTCGATTTGCACGAAATTTGGCATTACGTACTGAATTAAGCCTAGAGTGATCGGTCCAGATTTAGATATAGCTCCCTTTTATTATAGATTGATTTTAAGTAATTGACGCACCAAGAAACCAATAAGAACAAAACGTTCTGAAATTAGTATAACCTAACCTGTGGCAAGTTTGTTTGAAATCGCTTAATATTTGGATAGAGCTTCCATATATATTTTCGCCCGATTTCAAGTAAATTGGGCATCAAACTCCTCATGTTAGTAGGATTGACATCAAATTTTGCACAACTTACAATATTGAGCATAGAATTACGTAGTTGCGTTTTCTAGAAGCACAGACATAGCCCAACGGATGACCTATTTATATTTGTTTGAAGTCGATTTACATACTTTATGGATAGATCTAGGTAGATTCACATTTAGATAAATTTCACATACTTTATTTCATTCAATTTCATGTTAATAATCCTGTTTAATATACCCATAGTGGTGAAGGGTATCATATAGTCGGCCCCGTCCGACTTTACTACTTTCCTTACTGGTTTATTTTCGATTCTCATTGAGTAGAAAATCTTCCTACCAAAAAGGTTCAAAATTGGCCAACTTTTCGGGTAACCCCCATACCTCATTATTCGGTATTTTTGAGGATTTGGACATGTTTTTCAACTGAATTCGCTCTTAATACTCAAAAATTATCAATGTCAGTTAATGGTTTGGTATACCTCCCATATAATCTCATTTTCGGTATTTTGAAGACTTTAGTCACATTTTGGGTTCTGGAAGGCTGTCATATAGACAAATTTGTGCAGTGTATATATTGGTCCAATTTTTGATATAACCGCGCATAATAGTTCCTCCTCTTTTTCGGTATTAATAATTCTTTAACGCAGTGTTCTCATAGAATTGGTTATAATTTGACATATCGGATTTCTGGCGAATACAAAAATATAAATATGTATATATAAATGTTCCGATCGACTTACGGAATTCTAAATGCACACCACGTGATGGAGGGCCATCAGAACTTAACGACGTTTTTACTTGTTTAAAAAAGTTTTGGAAGTAAAAAGAGGTCTGGGCCGAACTTGACACCATTGTTGGCTTGTTTTGTCAGATACACATTTTTTTTAAAAAATGTATATTATAAAAGAGGTTCTTTTGGTATTCAAAGAAAAATGACAATTTTGAAATAAATAGTAAAAGGTTGCTGCTTCATTTCTTCGATAGCCTCGCGAATTTTATATTTGAGGTATCCAATCAATGCTAAGCTGTTGGCGTATTTATTAACAGAAAAAAGTCAGAAGGCATTAAATAACATGACCTGGGCAATTATGATCAACTCTTTGACAAAATACACGGTCCATATTCCGTAAAAAGGTAATGGTTTCGTTTTTGTTTGGCACGTAGCATGTTATTGTTTAAAGTAAACATTTACTAGATCAATACCATCCCAATACGTCCATAAAATCATCAAACTGTTTCAAGAAAAATAGGTTTTTTTAATTACATAGGAGATGATGAAAAGCTAAGGAACTGATGAGGTTCTGTCGCAAGATGCCTGCCTTAACATGGGGGCTCATTTAAAAAACAAAAAAATTAAATGTTGTTCCTTGTCATACCAGAAGAAGTAGACTGTTAGGGTATATTTTTGGATTTGACTATGGTTTGATTACAATATTACGATTTACAAATTTAGATTTTATCGGATACCCTATTCGCTTTATGTGAGATTTACATTTTTTTTTTTTAAATGTAAAGATGAAATACCACCTACAATGGGGGATCTGACCATTGAGATATTTTAAATCGACTAATAGTTTGAAACAGATTTGATCCAATAACACTTGTAGCCTAGACATAAGACGTATACATATTAGACTCCAATTGAACCGGTTTCTATAGAAAATTGACTAAAACCTCCTTTCAAACATCCATTTGCAAAATTTGAAATTGTGTCCACTGTAAATTTATTTGTGTATATGTACATCAATGCTGTGTTTGTTTATTTCAAAACAATAAAAAACGAAAAGAACAACATTTCATATGCAAATTCTAATACGTACGTATGTATTTGTTTATTTGTGTGTGTGTTTGTTCTGAAAACATAATTCATACTTAAGCAAATATAACATGAACATTTTTCTTTTTTTTTAATACTGAAACTCGATAGCTAGTGCCATGATATAGTGGTTATAGAGGGGCGTAAAATTCCTAGCAAAGGAATTTGAATATCACACTAGCACAAAGATAACTTCTAATATTTATGGTCTTATTGTTGTTGGTTGTTATTTAGTGGATAACCAAACACACACTTGCTGGCAACATACCCCACAAATACCAAAACACAGGCCCACACATAACAATAACATAATGTCGAACGCTTTTTTTTTTTTTTTTTTTTGCATATTCTGTTAGCTAGTGTAAATCCACATTTCTTTTTTTTTGCAAAAATATTGTGCCTAAGACTCCATTATCACCCGGACTGACCATTTGCCAGCTATATGTATAATTGTACATCATATATGTTTGGAGTCTCAGTTTTGTTTTCCATTGTTTGCATTTGTTCTAGTTTCTTAATATGAATCTCTACCGCTTCCCTCATCACACATGAATACACAAATTCCAAAATAAGTGAATAATCATGTGTAAACAATAGGAATAAAAAAAGATAACAACAACAAGAGCAGCAACAAAAACAAACTCATGAATAGCATTGATGTATGAATACAGCGCTCAATGTAAAGTAAGTTAAGTAGCCACTTAACTATAGCACACACACCACACACACACACATATTTGAATATTTGTACATATGTGTATGTATGCTTATGTGCGGTTTTTGAAAGCGTGAAAGCATGTAATTGTGGGTGTTAAGAAACAATTTTGTGTACAATTTAATTAATGTTGATTGATTGCACCCTACTGTGGTATTAGAGATTCGTCAAATTATATGATTTTAATACGAATACAACTAATACTGATGGCGAAAAAATACGTTGATGCTCAGGAATAAAAAGAATTTCAAATTCCAGCTTTTGGTTGGCCAAAAGACTCCGATTTGTGTGACGATGGGCTAGCAATGACACGGTCTCCTTTTGCGTATTTTTCTTCTTTTTCTCAAGACTTCAGGCAAACATATTATGATGTATGATTCAAAATCGACCTCCTAAGTGTTTCAACTCGTCACATTCCCAATTTTGACCATTTGATTAAAATCCCTTCTTCCACGAACAATTTCGTGCAATTTTTATCGTCTTCAATTTCTTTTCGGGCTCATATGGATAAATAAATTTACACCAATTGTCACGATTCTTTGAATAGCTTTTTTTCAAAATAATTGGGCTTAACATAAAACCATTAGTGCCCACGTTTTGACGGAACAAAAGCGCTAGATTGAGCCGATGCGTGAGATCTTAAAATATTGTTTCAATGTCCTAAGATTCTTTGGGTTTACTCTCGAAGAAAGTAAACGATTTCATCTAAACTTTACACATCGTAATATTTCTTCCAAAAATTAATCAAGTTGGAAGATGCCGAATATAGGTATGAAGAAGGGACATATATCAAGATGGGACCCCTCTCTCCACTAAGGAGTTGACTAAGAGGTCACATTTTAAAACGTGGTAAATTTCATTTCAAGCGAATGGAGTATACTATCGACTATATAGGCCCATCATCGTCCCTACCACCACATTCAAAATACCTTAAGTCGATCGGTATATTTATATGGGTACTATGTTATGGTGTTATGTGATAGTAGGTTGTTCGTGCTACAGAAAAATTGTGCTCCAAATTCCAGATAATCTACTTCGAAAAAATTATATTTTATTTACCAGGAATCTGATATGTCAAATTATATTCACTTCCATGAGAAAATTTGGTTAAAAACTTATCACTACCAAAAAAGAAGCGGAATTTTTATGTGGGGTTATGTCAAAACCAAGTCAGACTTCAAAATACAGAAAATAGCATGGTACCTTTTCGACACCCTATAATAAGATTCGACACCCTATAATAATTTGATAAATAAAACCAGCGCGCGAGGCAGTATAATCGAACGGAGCCAACCATATGATACCCTACACTACTACAATAGAACTCACACTTTCTGAGGATCTATTTTCCGAATCTGGGTATTATTTCGCTAAATTCTTTTTTACACTGGCATCTTTTCCGAACCTTTATTTCCTGGGAGAACATTGGCAGCATAACGTGGATTTCACATAGAAAGGTCTTATTTGACTGCCCTTTTAAATAGTTGGCCAGATTCTCTTCCCCATGTGTTGTGTTGTGATGTTCGGCTTATAATTGTGGTCTATAGAACGACTTGAAGAACACATACACAAATTAAGTTTTCGGTACATTTTCATCCTCTAAATATCATCAGAAATTTATACGCTTCTTCATTGGCAATAATCGGAACTTCATACAAAATTCCCTGGCCATCAGAGCGACATTTCCTCCCTCTAGTGTGGTATTTGTAATCCTAAATAATATCATTATAGTATAATGGTATCATAATAAAGGTCAACCACTGATCTTCGAAATACTATCAACTTTTCTGGTCTATGACCTTCAGGAGTAAATATAATTGGTTGTATGGCAAGCCTTAATATACAGAATAATAATACATTGAGGCAGGGACGTACGCCAATATTGAACCATTTTCGGTAGGAATATTTGTAGGAATGAGAATCAAACGTATCAAATTAAATAAATAATGCGATAGACGAAAAGACAAACGGACATGCATAAATCGACATAGAATAATATATTGATCAAGAATATACTTTATAGAGTCTCCGGTGAATATTTCGAGGAATTGCAAACAGAATGACAAAATTAATATACACTTTAACTTATGATGGAGCGTATAAAAATGTTGCACCTTGACTCTAGGCTTTGTTTCCCTAGACATATTCATATTTCTTTTTACTTGTTCCAAATTGCTTATACACTAATCGGCAGAAGCCCCATTTTGAGCAGATGCCAAATTGTGCTGGATCCAATGAAAACAAGTATTTCTTTACGGCCGTAAAGTTCCGCTCTCGCACGATATAAATGTTCGTTGGCCGTTTTTTATGGCCAGATGACCTGAGTGATCAGCGGCCACCATTGAATTCATTGAAGCAGTACCACACGTTGGATCTTCTTCACCATTCAAAAATCCATGTCCATCAATGTGTTGTTCTAAACAACACATGGTCGTACGTCAAACCCTACTGAGTACGCTAATGTTGACAAATGTCAATCTTTTCAATGGACATTTCAGGTAGAGCCAGTTAACACTTAGCAGAAATATATATCATATAAATATTTAATCCCTTTTTCCTTCATTGGTCATACAATGCCTATTGTAGGGTCTATTCACTAACTAGCCTGCATTAAAAAAACCTTTTTTCATATGTAGTTTATAAACTTTTTAAATAGTTAACAGTGAAAACTCCGATTGTTACGTTCCACTTCAAAAAAGGGTAGATTGTACAAAAACATTTTCCACTCGGGTCAATACATATTCACCCACCCACGCCAATATATTGACCAGCAATGTGAACGCCCATTTGCAATAATCCAAAAAAAAGATTTATTAAGAAGTAGCAAAATATGCCTACAACAATGATGTATCAATGAGTGTGAATGTGTGAGTGTGTGTGACTATTGTGGCGTGAGCATATAAAAACACCAATAAATGTTCAATATACATATATGTATATTTATAAAAATTTCAGTGATAAAAAAGTACATTTGTACGTTTTTTTTGTGGGGTGTGGGTGTGTTTTTAAAACTGGCTTAAGTGTTCGACGTTTTGATGTGCATATATTATATATATATGTGTGTGTGTGTTCGTGTGATTGTTGATGTTGGTTGTTATAATGCGTTATAATAAATTATATTCTTTCAAGCATGAAATTAGATGAACATCAATTGACTTGACATCTTGCGTAAGCAAATGTGTACGCACACATACATACACACGTATTTGTATATACATCTATGGAAATAAATGTATATATTTTTATGTAGCTATGTAAATAGATAAAGGACATTATATGTGAAATATCGATGCGAAACCTTTCTTGCAATTGGAGGGCCAATTATTTTTCGGTGGGCAAAAAATATAGGGTAAATTTGGAAGGTCCCTAACAATAATCGTGTTTATCTTGCGTTGAGCTTAATAGCCGATATTGCAATATCAAAGGGAAAAGTTAGAGTAATAGTATGAGGAACCTACTACATACAAACATGAATGAAAATGCGATTATTTATCAGTAAAAATAGGTATGTCGATTTTCAAAGTATTCTCCAGCATACGGAATGCACTTATTCATTCGCTCCAAACCAATTATCGTACCATTCCTTCAACTACGTTTGCGACGTCTCCACAACATGGGTTTTGAACTTGGGTACGTATAGAGGATCCTCATATGCAATATCCTGCAAATAGAAGAGACGTAGCATCTTTTGAATACCATTGAAATGGAATCGGACGAATTAAATAGGTGCCTACATGGATATTTTAACCAATTTAAATCAGCCCACCAACGTATACAAGGGGGGACACAGAGGTGATATGAAAAACCAGTGAGCGGAGCAGTATGGTCGGACGGGGCCAACCATATGATACCCTACACAACTTCCAGGAAAATCCAACTTTCTGTGGTTATATATTCTGAGCGTGGTCAATATTTTGCGATATTTGTACCCTCTTGACCGACTAGAAGTGAACAAATATTACTAATATTCAGTATAGCCTTTCAAATTACTTTTCCAGATTCCCTTCACAGTGGGTTGTGTTGTGATGTTCGGCTTTCTCTTGCGGCCGATAGATCGACTGGAAAAAAACACAAAATATTAAATTTTCGGTCCATTTCCCCAAAATTATTATCTGATCATCACCGAAAATTATAGGCGTTCTCCTTGACCATAACTGGAACCTCATGGGACATTTCAAAGCGATCTGCGCTACATTTCCGCCCTCTAGTGTGTTAATGGGTTACTAATTAATATCTGAATACGTAAGCACTTGTAAATATTTATGTGTAACTTCCACATCCGAGTACATACGACGATATAATTGGTATCAATTTAAAGGGCAACCACTCCTCTTGAATATATTATCAACTTCTCGGGTCTATGTCCTTCGTGGGTAAATTTATACGCTATGAGATACAAAATCTTTAATTTTTCCCACAAAAGTCAGGATCCATTTGACCCGCTAAGTATTGAACGATTTTTATCAAAACAGGCATGTTTATTCTTTGGCCCGATCTCCTTCTCCATGTAAAATTTTCTCGATATTCGGGCCATAATTGCGGCCTCTGGAGCAACCAGAAAAACGGACAAAAATAAAGTTCTTGGTCCATTTCATCCCCTAAATATTAACCGATCTTTACCAAAAACAATAGGGGTCTTCATTGGGCAGAACCCATCCTACATGCAAAATGTCGTGAAGATTGCTCCATAACTGTGGCCTGTATCGTGTTTACAAATTATAATGGACAGACGGACGGACACACATGTCTAGATCGACTCATCTAGTCGAGATATGACGATCGGTATACTTAAAGGTGGGTCTAGGACCAATATTTCGCGGCGTTACAAACTTTTGGGGCTGCACAAAGCTACAATACCCTGACAACATAGATGACCTGTCAATAGGTCAGACATCCGTTTTTATACCCTACACAACTATGTTGTCAGGGTATTATAGCTTTGTGCCGCCCCAAGAGTAACGCCGCGAAATGTTGGTCCTAGACCCACCTTTAAGTATACCGATCGTCATTTCTCGACTAGCTGAGTCGATCTTGATATGTGTGTCCGTCCGCCTGTCCATTATAATTTGTTAAGATGCGTGTTTGACCTTTAAACTGGTACCAATTATATTGTCGTAGGTACTCGGATGTGGGAGTTACACTTAAATATTTACAGGTGATTACGTATTCAGATATTATTTAGTAACCCGTTACCACACTAGAGGGCGGAAATTTAGCCCTGATCGGTTTGAAATTTTCCACTTAAGGTCAAGAAGAACATCTATCATTTTCGGTGACGGTCAGATAGTAATATTGGGATGAAGTCGGTCAAAAACTTAAATTTTTGTGTTTTTTCGATCTATAGGCCTCAATTATAAGCCGAACATCACAACCCATGGCGAAGGGAATCTGGAAAAGTAATTAGAAGCGCTGTACTGAATATTAGTTATATTCGGAAAATATTTCAGTCTATGGAAGAGGTGCTGTTGGCCTCTAATCGGGCAAGAGGCTGCAAATATCACGAAATACTGCTCATGCTCGGAAAAAACATCCGCAGAATGTTAAAGTTTCGTGGTAGTTGTGTAGGGTATCGTATGGTCGGCCCCGTCCGACTATACTGCTCCGCTCACTGGTTTGATATACCATTTGTATGAAATCGAACAAAATTATGAGCCTATGTAAATCTGGACCTATTTGAGCAACCGTGGCCATTTGGTATTCCACAGAACAGTGCCCTGTTATCTCGATAGGTAAAACATTTACTATTAGGTGCACAATTTGCATCAACTGAGACGAATAAATATAGGGGATATATCTACATCTGGTTATATTTTACAAAATCCTAAACACGTTATTTTGGACTCAATTCAATACCCTATGCCAAATTTTGTGTAAATCTAGCAAACATAGGCCCTTCGGTGCACTATTTACATAAAATCCGACGAAAATGTATATGGGAACTACATGAAAATCTGTAGTAATTCCAGTACGATGTTCATAATTTTATCACAATAAGATACACAATATTCACCATTCGCTTCATATGAAATTTTCAACATTTTGATTCTTTTTGGTGGAGGTCCAGAAGGGGTGGATCGATTGGTCCCATCTTTAGACTTAATATAGGTTTACTAAAAAATTTACTATGTTTACAGTTTGTATCAAATCGGACATTCCTTTCGTTTGATACTTGATCAACAAATTTTCAAAATGTTAAACCTTTTTGGGTACCATAAGGAATGGAACTATCGCTCTCATATGTGGACTCAATATAAGATTGGTCAAAATATTACAATGTTAAAAATTTGGATTAATTTCTATATGCCGTTCACTTCATCGTTTTGTGGTAGCTTTACCGAAACGTTAGACGATATATCCCAAGGATAGTAAAATAGTTCTAAGGCCAACTCATGGCATCTGACTTCACAGACCAGGATAAATGTGTACTGCATTGTCATGAAGGTATACACCGACTGATCCTTTCCAATCATTTTCAAGAATCTTTGATAAATTTCTCGCCATATGTTTATACTCGGTGCCACATGTTGGCCACCACCAATCAATTGCTTTTTCCAAACAAGCAATTCAATAGGAGCAACATCAAGATTTTTTTTCGAAATATGTACACCCTCCAACAACATGCTAGAGTACGTTTTGTGTATTAGAGTTTTAAATAAATTTTACTTTTCGTTATGAGCAAAT